>NW_028295013.1:0-154000 GCF_964341445.2 Mesoplodon mirus
AGGGCACCATACCTGCAGGAGACAGTCGGCTTGCGTTCCCGCTGCCACTGAAGTACAGTGCTTCCTCTTACACTGCAAGCCTTTGGTTGAGGCTATGGCCCGATAGAGGCTACCTAGAGGGTTCCTTGGATGAGGGAGTTGGCTACATACAGAACACCCTGGGAAGAAAAGTGGATTCAGGGCAGGAGCGAGTGCGTAGCTAGTGTCCCTGGGCACTTACTAGAAATGCCAAGGGAGTGGACTACGTGTTCACTGGAAGTGGGGGCCGGAGGGCAGGAGCCTTGAATTCCCATTTTGAAAGCTCCATTCGTGCTGCCTTGGAGCTACCTGAATAACACCGTTTCTGACGGGCCTCTAGGCGCGGGAGGCAGGGCTCGGGGAAGAGAAGGAATTTTTCTCTCAGTTCTCAGGGGGCTTCCGGAGCCGTGCTGGGAGCTCCTCCTGTCAGGCTGTAGGGCTACAGGGAACGCCCACGAGAGGGCATGCCTCGAGAAAGCCTTTGAGTCGCCCTAATGGAGAGGAGCATACAGCAAGCTCTTGGAGGTCTTAGTCACTGCAGTGCTTTATTTGAACGGTGCTGCCCTTCTCAGGACTCCTAGGCGCTTTGGGTGTGCACCCTTTTCCCTGCGAAAAGCCCCTGCCCCTGTGAGCATGCTGTGCCACACCCAGGCCCCCAGGCCCTTCAGAGAGGGGACTACTGTGTTTGCCGAGGGAAGGACTACAAGCAGCGCTTTTAAAGGGGACGGCTACGATTCCTCGGCACTCCAACAGCATCAGGAACGCGTTTCTAGCCGGTCCGCCGTGCCCTGGAAGTTTTGCACATGGACCTTCTCTCAGCTGCCCTGAGGAAATAGTCTGCTTAGAACGCCTTCTGGCACCTCCGTTGGAAAGTCGCTCTACTCACGGAGAAAGTCCGCTTGCATTGCAGCGGCAGCTAAAGCAGAGTTCTTCAGGCAACACATCGGTCGTTTGGAAGAGGCAGACGCTTACATGCGTAAAGGGCGCCTGCCTTGGTTGAGGCCGTTTGCTCCACTCAGAACACCCTGCGTAAACACGCTGATCCAGGGAAGGGCCCGTTGTGTACCTTGTGTGGTTTGAGCCTTGTTGAAGCCCCAGGTGACGTTTACCGCCTGTCGGGCTTCAGGTGCGGGCCTGAAGGCACAGTTGGAAAGTTCCCTCCGTAGGGCCTTGAATTACACGGAGAGGCACCCTCTCTGACGGGCCTCTCGTACACGGGAGGCATGGCTCTGGGAAGAAAATGAGTGCTCTCTCGTAAAACACGGTGCGTCCAGGGCCTGGTTGGGAGCTCATGCCGCTCTGCTCTACACCTACCTGGAGACCGAACGTCAGCCCCTGCCTCGAGCAAAGTCGCTCTATTGCCCTGCTGAAGCGGAGGCATGCAGCACTTTCCAAGGGGCCTTCGTCGCGGTTCTGCTTTCTCTTCTTGCTAGTGCGCCGTTCAAGACACCCAGGGCCCTCCTGTTTGCACCCGATTCCGTGCAAGACCACTGAATACCGGGAGGCTCCCCTGGCCTGCTCAGCGGCATCCAGGCCGGCAGCCCTTCCCAGTCACTCTGTGTATGCCGAGTGTAGGGCAACGCCCTGCACACCACCCTGGGGAGAGGTAGATTTCCTCGGCACGGCAGCAGCTCCAGGGAAACTGTTCTCTCACGGGCCACTTGTCAAGGAACTCTGCCTCATTGCCCTCGTCTGAGCTGCACTTAGGGAAACCATCTGCTTCGCAGCCCTTCCAGGAACCCTTAGCCGAGGGCACCATACCTGCAGGAGACAGTCGGCTTGCGTTCCCGCTGCCACTGAAGTACAGTGCTTCCTCTTACACTGCAAGCCTTTGGTTGAGGCTATGGCCCGATAGAGGCTACCTAGAGGGTTCCTTGGATGAGGGAGTTGGCTACATACAGAACACCCTGGGAAGAAAAGTGGATTCAGGGCAGGAGCGAGTGCGTAGCTAGTGTCCCTGGGCACTTACTAGAAATGCCAAGGGAGTGGACTACGTGTTCACTGGAAGTGGGGGCCGGAGGGCAGAAGCCTTGAATTCCCATTTTGAAAGCTCCATTCGTGCTGCCTTGGAGCTACCTGAATAACACCGTTTCTGACGGGCCTCTAGGCGCGGGAGGCAGGGCTCGGGGAAGAGAAGGAATTTTTCTCTCAGTTCTCAGGGGGCTTCCGGAGCCGTGCTGGGAGCTCCTCCTGTCAGGCTGTAGGGCTACAGGGAACGCCCACGAGAGGGCATGCCTCGAGAAAGCATTTGAGTCGCCCTAATGGAGAGGAGCATACAGCAAGCTCTTGGAGGTCTTAGTCACTGCAGTGCTTTATTTGAGCGGTGCTGCCCTTCTCAGGACTCCTAGGCGCTTTGGGTGTGCACCCTTTTCTCTGCGAAAAGCCCCTGCCCCTGTGAGCATGCTGTGCCACACCCAGGCCCCCAGGCCCTTCAGAGAGGGGACTACTGTGTTTGCCGAGGGAAGGACTACAAGCAGCGCTTTTAAAGGGGACGGCTACGATTCCTCGGCACTCCAACAGCATCAGGAACGCGTTTCTAGCCGGTCCGCCGTGCCCTGGAAGTTTTGCACATGGACCTTCTCTCAGCTGCCCTGAGGAAATAGTCTGCTTAGAACGCCTTCTGGCACCTCCGTTGGAAAGTCGCTCTACTCACGGAGAAAGTCCGCTTGCATTGCAGCGGCAGCTAAAGCAGAGTTCTTCAGGCAACACATCGGTCGTTTGGAAGAGGCAGACGCTTACATGCGTAAAGGGCGCCTGCCTTGGTTGAGGCCGTTTGCTCCACTCAGAACACCCTGCGTAAACACGCTGATCCAGGGAAGGGCCCGTTGTGTACCTTGTGTGGTTTGAGCCTTGTTGAAGCCCCAGGTGACGTTTACCGCCTGTCGGGCTTCAGGTGCGGGCCTGAAGGCACAGTTGGAAAGTTCCCTCCGTAGGGCCTTGAATTACACGGAGAGGCACCCTCTCTGACGGGCCTCTCGTACACGGGAGGCATGGCTCTGGGAAGAAAATGAGTGCTCTCGTAAAACACGGTGCGTCCAGGGCCTGGTTGGGAGCTCATGCCGCTCTGCTCTACACCTACCTGGAGACCGAACGTCAGCCCCTGCCTCGAGCAAAGTCGCTCTATTGCCCTGCTGAAGCGGAGGCATGCAGCACTTTCCAAGGGGCCTTCGTCGCGGTTCTGCTTTCTCTTCTTGCTAGTGCGCCGTTCAAGACACCCAGGGCCCTCCTGTTTGCACCCGATTCCGTGCAAGACCACTGAATACCGGGAGGCTCCCCTGGCCTGCTCAGCGGCATCCAGGCCGGCAGCCCTTCCCAGTCACTCTGTGTATGCCGAGTGTAGGGCAACGCCCTGCACACCACCCTGGGGAGAGGTAGATTTCCTCGGCACGGCAGCAGCTCCAGGGAAACTGTTCTCTCACGTGCCACTTGTCAAGGAACTCTGCCTCATTGCCCTCGTCTGAGCTGCACCTAGGGAAACCATCTGCTTCGCAGCCCTTCCAGGAACCCTTAGCCGAGGGCACCATACCTGCAGGAGACAGTCGGCTTGCGTTCCCGCTGCCACTGAAGTACAGTGCTTCCTCTTACACTGCAAGCCTTTGGTTGAGGCTATGGCCCGATAGAGGCTACCTAGAGGGTTCCTTGGATGAGGGAGTTGGCTACATACAGAACACCCTGGGAAGAAAAGTGGATTCAGGGCAGGAGCGAGTGCGTAGCTAGTGTCCCTGGGCACTTACTAGAAATGCCAAGGGAGTGGACTACGTGTTCACTGGAAGTGGGGGCCGGAGGGCAGGAGCCTTGAATTCCCATTTTGAAAGCTCCATTCGTGCTGCCTTGGAGCTACCTGAATAACACCGTTTCTGACGGGCCTCTAGGCGCGGGAGGCAGGGCTCGGGGAAGAGAAGGAATTTTTCTCTCAGTTCTCAGGGGGCTTCCGGAGCCGTGCTGGGAGCTCCTCCTGTCAGGTTGTAGGGCTACAGGGAACGCCCACGAGAGGGCATGCCTCGAGAAAGCATTTGAGTCGCCCTAATGGAGAGGAGCATACAGCAAGCTCTTGGAGGTCTTAGTCACTGCAGTGCTTTATTTGAGCGGTGCTGCCCATCTCAGGACTCCTAGGCGCTTTGGGTGTGCACCCTTTTCCCTGCGAAAAGCCCCTGCCCCTGTGAGCATGCTGTGCCACACCCAGGCCCCCAGGCCCTTCAGAGAGGGGACTACTGTGTTTGCCGAGGGAAGGACTACAACCAGCGCTTTTAAAGGGGACGGCTACGATTCCTCGGCACTCCAACAGCATCAGGAACGCGTTTCTAGCCGGTCCGCCGTGCCCTGGAAGTTTTGCACATGGACCTTCTCTCAGCTGCCCTGAGGAAATAGTCTGCTTAGAACGCCTTCTGGCACCTCCGTTGGAAAGTCGCTCTACTCACGGAGAAAGTCCGCTTGCATTGCAGCGGCAGCTAAAGCAGAGTTCTTCAGGCAACACATCGGTCGTTTGGAAGAGGCAGACGCTTACATGCGTAAAGGGCGCCTGCCTTGGTTGAGGCCGTTTGCTCCACTCAGAACACCCTGCGTAAACACGCTGATCCAGGGAAGGGCCCGTTGTGTACCTTGTGTGGTTTGAGCCTTGTTGAAGCCCCAGGTGACGTTTACCGCCTGTCGGGCTTCAGGTGCGGGCCTGAAGGCACAGTTGGAAAGTTCCCTCCGTAGGGCCTTGAATTACACGGAGAGGCACCCTCTCTGACGGGCCTCTCGTACACGGGAGGCATGGCTCTGGGAAGAAAATGAGTGCTCTCTCGTAAAACACGGTGCGTCCAGGGCCTGGTTGGGAGCTCATGCCGCTCTGCTCTACACCTACCTGGAGACCGAACGTCAGCCCCTGCCTCGAGCAAAGTCGCTCTATTGCCCTGCTGAAGCGGAGGCATGCAGCACTTTCCAAGGGGCCTTCGTCGCGGTTCTGCTTTCTCTTCTTGCTAGTGCGCCGTTCAAGACACCCAGGGCCCTCCTGTTTGCACCCGATTCCGTGCAAGACCACTGAATACCGGGAGGCTCCCCTGGCCTGCTCAGCGGCATCCAGGCCGGCAGCCCTTCCCAGTCACTCTGTGTATGCCGAGTGTAGGGCAACGCCCTGCACACCACCCTGGGGAGAGGTAGATTTCCTCGGCACGGCAGCAGCTCCAGGGAAACTGTTCTCTCACGGGCCACTTGTCAAGGAACTCTGCCTCATTGCCCTCGTCTGAGCTGCACTTAGGGAAACCATCTGCTTCGCAGCCCTTCCAGGAACCCTTAGCCGAGGGCACCATACCTGCAGGAGACAGTCGGCTTGCGTTCCCGCTGCCACTGAAGTACAGTGCTTCCTCTTACACTGCAAGCCTTTGGTTGAGGCTATGGCCCGATAGAGGCTACCTAGAGGGTTCCTTGGATGAGGGAGTTGGCTACATACAGAACACCCTGGGAAGAAAAGTGGATTCAGGGCAGGAGCGAGTGCGTAGCTAGTGTCCCTGGGCACTTACTAGAAATGCCAAGGGAGTGGACTACGTGTTCACTGGAAGTGGGGGCCGGAGGGCAGAAGCCTTGAATTCCCATTTTGAAAGCTCCATTCGTGCTGCCTTGGAGCTACCTGAATAACACCGTTTCTGACGGGCCTCTAGGCGCGGGAGGCAGGGCTCGGGGAAGAGAAGGAATTTTTCTCTCAGTTCTCAGGGGGCTTCCGGAGCCGTGCTGGGAGCTCCTCCTGTCAGGCTGTAGGGCTACAGGGAACGCCACGAGAGGGCATGCCTCGAGAAAGCCTTTGAGTCGCCCTAATGGAGAGGAGCATACAGCAAGCTCTTGGAGGTCTTAGTCACTGCAGTGCTTTATTTGAGCGGTGCTGCCCTTCTCAGGACTCCTAGGCGCTTTGGGTGTGCACCCTTTTCTCTGCGAAAAGCCCCTGCCCCTGTGAGCATGCTGTGCCACACCCAGGCCCCCAGGCCCTTCAGAGAGGGGACTACTGTGTTTGCCGAGGGAAGGACTACAACCAGCGCTTTTAAAGGGGACGGCTACGATTCCTCGGCACTCCAACAGCATCAGGAACGCGTTTCTAGCCGGTCCGCCGTGCCCTGGAAGTTTTGCACATGGACCTTCTCTCAGCTGCCCTGAGGAAATAGTCTGCTTAGAACGCCTTCTGGCACCTCCGTTGGAAAGTCGCTCTACTCACGGAGAAAGTCCGCTTGCATTGCAGCGGCAGCTAAAGCAGAGTTCTTCAGGCAACACATCGGTCGTTTGGAAGAGGCAGACGCTTACATGCGTAAAGGGCGCCTGCCTTGGTTGAGGCCGTTTGCTCCACTCAGAACACCCTGCGTAAACACGCTGATCCAGGGAAGGGCCCGTTGTGTACCTTGTGTGGTTTGAGCCTTGTTGAAGCCCCAGGTGACGTTTACCGCCTGTCGGGCTTCAGGTGCGGGCCTGAAGGCACAGTTGGAAAGTTCCCTCCGTAGGGCCTTGAATTACACGGAGAGGCACCCTCTCTGACGGGCCTCTCGTACACGGGAGGCATGGCTCTGGGAAGAAAATGAGTGCTCTCTCGTAAAACACGGTGCGTCCAGGGCCTGGTTGGGAGCTCATGCCGCTCTGCTCTACACCTACCTGGAGACCGAACGTCAGCCCCTGCCTCGAGCAAAGTCGCTCTATTGCCCTGCTGAAGCGGAGGCATGCAGCACTTTCCAAGGGGCCTTCGTCGCGGTTCTGCTTTCTCTTCTTGCTAGTGCGCCGTTCAAGACACCCAGGGCCCTCCTGTTTGCACCCGATTCCGTGCAAGACCACTGAATACCGGGAGGCTCCCCTGGCCTGCTCAGCGGCATCCAGGCCGGCAGCCCTTCCCAGTCACTCTGTGTATGCCGAGTGTAGGGCAACGCCCTGCACACCACCCTGGGGAGAGGTAGATTTCCTCGGCACGGCAGCAGCTCCAGGGAAACTGTTCTCTCACGTGCCACTTGTCAAGGAACTCTGCCTCATTGCCCTCATCTGAGCTGCACCTAGGGAAACCATCTGCTTCGCAGCCCTTCCAGGAACCCTTAGCCGAGGGCACCATACCTGCAGTAGACAGTCGGCTTGCGTTCCCGCTGCCACTGAAGTACAGTGCTTCCTCTTACACTGCAAGCCTTTGGTTGAGGCTATGGCCCGATAGAGGCTACCTAGAGGGTTCCTTGGATGAGGGAGTTGGCTACATACAGAACACCCTGGGAAGAAAAGTGGATTCAGGGCAGGAGCGAGTGCGTAGCTAGTGTCCCTGGGCACTTACTAGAAATGCCAAGGGAGTGGACTACGTGTTCACTGGAAGTGGGGGCCGGAGGGCAGGAGCCTTGAATTCCCATTTTGAAAGCTCCATTCGTGCTGCCTTGGAGCTACCTGAATAACACCGTTTCTGACGGGCCTCTAGGCGCGGGAGGCAGGGCTCGGGGAAGAGAAGGAATTTTTCTCTCAGTTCTCAGGGGGCTTCCGGAGCCGTGCTGGGAGCTCCTCCTGTCAGGCTGTAGGGCTACAGGGAACGCCACGAGAGGGCATGCCTCGAGAAAGCCTTTGAGTCGCCCTAATGGAGAGGAGCATACAGCAAGCTCTTGGAGGTCTTAGTCACTGCAGTGCTTTATTTGAGCGGTGCTGCCCTTCTCAGGACTCCTAGGCGCTTTGGGTGTGCACCCTTTTCTCTGCGAAAAGCCCCTGCCCCTGTGAGCATGCTGTGCCACACCCAGGCCCCCAGGCCCTTCAGAGAGGGGACTACTGTGTTTGCCGAGGGAAGGACTACAACCAGCGCTTTTAAAGGGGACGGCTACGATTCCTCGGCACTCCAACAGCATCAGGAACGCGTTTCTAGCCGGTCCGCCGTGCCCTGGAAGTTTTGCACATGGACCTTCTCTCAGCTGCCCTGAGGAAATAGTCTGCTTAGAACGCCTTCTGGCACCTCCGTTGGAAAGTCGCTCTACTCACGGAGAAAGTCCGCTTGCATTGCAGCGGCAGCTAAAGCAGAGTTCTTCAGGCAACACATCGGTCGTTTGGAAGAGGCAGACGCTTACATGCGTAAAGGGCGCCTGCCTTGGTTGAGGCCGTTTGCTCCACTCAGAACACCCTGCGTAAACACGCTGATCCAGGGAAGGGCCCGTTGTGTACCTTGTGTAGTTTGAGCCTTGTTGAAGCCCCAGGTGACGTTTACCGCCTGTCGGGCTTCAGGTGCGGGCCTGAAGGCACAGTTGGAAAGTTCCCTCCGTAGGGCCTTGAATTACACGGAGAGGCACCCTCTCTGACGGGCCTCTCGTACACGGGAGGCATGGCTCTGGGAAGAAAATGAGTGCTCTCTCGTAAAACACGGTGCGTCCAGGGCCTGGTTGGGAGCTCATGCCGCTCTGCTCTACACCTACCTGGAGACCGAACGTCAGCCCCTGCCTCGAGCAAAGTCGCTCTATTGCCCTGCTGAAGCGGAGGCATGCAGCACTTTCCAAGGGGCCTTCGTCGCGGTTCTGCTTTCTCTTCTTGCTAGTGCGCCGTTCAAGACACCCAGGGCCCTCCTGTTTGCACCCGATTCCGTGCAAGACCACTGAATACCGGGAGGCTCCCCTGGCCTGCTCAGCGGCATCCAGGCCGGCAGCCCTTCCCAGTCACTCTGTGTATGCCGAGTGTAGGGCAACGCCCTGCACACCACCCTGGGGAGAGGTAGATTTCCTCGGCACGGCAGCAGCTCCAGGGAAACTGTTCTCTCACGTGCCACTTGTCAAGGAACTCTGCCTCATTGCCCTCGTCTGAGCTGCACCTAGGGAAACCATCTGCTTCGCAGCCCTTCCAGGAACCCTTAGCCGAGGGCACCATACCTGCAGGAGACAGTCGGCTTGCGTTCCCGCTGCTACTGAAGTACAGTGCTTCCTCTTACACTGCAAGCCTTTGGTTGAGGCTATGGCCCGATAGAGGCTACCTTGAGGGTTCCTTGGATGAGGGAGTTGGCTACATACAGAACACCCTGGGAAGAAAAGTGGATTCAGGGCAGGAGCGAGTGCGTAGCTAGTGTCCCTGGGCACTTACTAGAAATGCCAAGGGAGTGGACTACGTGTTCACTGGAAGTGGGGGCCGGAGGGCAGGAGCCTTGAATTCCCATTTTGAAAGCTCCATTCGTGCTGCCTTGGAGCTACCTGAATAACACCGTTTCTGACGGGCCTCTAGGCGCGGGAGGCAGGGCTCGGGGAAGAGAAGGAATTTTTCTCTCAGTTCTCAGGGGGCTTCCGGAGCCGTGCTGGGAGCTCCTCCTGTCAGGCTGTAGGGCTACAGGGAACGCCCACGAGAGGGCATGCCTCGAGAAAGCCTTTGAGTCGCCCTAATGGAGAGGAGCATACAGCAAGCTCTGGGAGGTCTTAGTCACTGCAGTGCTTTATTTGAACGGTGCTGCCCTTCTCAGGACTCCTAGGCGCTTTGGGTGTGCACCCTTTTCCCTGCGAAAAGCCCCTGCCCCTGTGAGCATGCTGTGCCACACCCAGGCCCCCAGGCCCTTCAGAGAGGGGACTACTGTGTTTGCCGAGGGAAGGACTACAACCAGCGCTTTTAAAGGGGACGGCTACGATTCCTCGGCACTCCAACAGCATCAGGAACGCGTTTCTAGCCGGTCCGCCGTGCCCTGGAAGTTTTGCACATGGACCTTCTCTCAGCTGCCCTGAGGAAATAGTCTGCTTAGAACGCCTTCTGGCACCTCCGTTGGAAAGTCGCTCTACTCACGGAGAAAGTCCGCTTGCATTGCAGCGGCAGCTAAAGCAGAGTTCTTCAGGCAACACATCGGTCGTTTGGAAGAGGCAGACGCTTACATGCGTAAAGGGCGCCTGCCTTGGTTGAGGCCGTTTGCTCCACTCAGAACACCCTGCGTAAACACGCTGATCCAGGGAAGGGCCCGTTGTGTACCTTGTGTGGTTTGAGCCTTGTTGAAGCCCCAGGTGACGTTTACCGCCTGTCGGGCTTCAGGTGCGGGCCTGAAGGCACAGTTGGAAAGTTCCCTCCGTAGGGCCTTGAATTACACGGAGAGGCACCCTCTCTGACGGGCCTCTCGTACACGGGAGGCATGGCTCTGGGAAGAAAATGAGTGCTCTCTCGTAAAACACGGTGCGTCCAGGGCCTGGTTGGGAGCTCATGCCGCTCTGCTCTACACCTACCTGGAGACCGAACGTCAGCCCCTGCCTCGAGCAAAGTCGCTCTATTGCCCTGCTGAAGCGGAGGCATGCAGCACTTTCCAAGGGGCCTTCGTCGCGGTTCTGCTTTCTCTTCTTGCTAGTGCGCCGTTCAAGACACCCAGGGCCCTCCTGTTTGCACCCGATTCCGTGCAAGACCACTGAATACCGGGAGGCTCCCCTGGCCTGCTCAGCGGCATCCAGGCCGGCAGCCCTTCCCAGTCACTCTGTGTATGCCGAGTGTAGGGCAACGCCCTGCACACCACCCTGGGGAGAGGTAGATTTCCTCGGCACGGCAGCAGCTCCAGGGAAACTGTTCTCTCACGTGCCACTTGTCAAGGAACTCTGCCTCATTGCCCTCGTCTGAGCTGCACCTAGGGAAACCATCTGCTTCGCAGCCCTTCCAGGAACCCTTAGCCGAGGGCACCATACCTGCAGGAGACAGTCGGCTTGCGTTCCCGCTGCCACTGAAGTACAGTGCTTCCTCTTACACTGCAAGCCTTTGGTTGAGGCTATGGCCCGATAGAGGCTACCTAGAGGGTTCCTTGGATGAGGGAGTTGGCTACATACAGAACACCCTGGGAAGAAAAGTGGATTCAGGGCAGGAGCGAGTGCGTAGCTAGTGTCTCTGGGCACTTACTAGAAATGCCAAGGGAGTGGACTACGTGTTCACTGGAAGTGGGGGCCGGAGGGCAGGAGCCTTGAATTCCCATTTTGAAAGCTCCATTCGTGCTGCCTTGGAGCTACCTGAATAACACCGTTTCTGACGGGCCTCTAGGCGCGGGAGGCAGGGCTCGGGGAAGAGAAGGAATTTTTCTCTCAGTTCTCAGGGGGCTTCCGGAGCCGTGCTGGGAGCTCCTCCTGTCAGGTTGTAGGGCTACAGGGAACGCCCACGAGAGGGCATGCCTCGAGAAAGCCTTTGAGTCGCCCTAATGGAGAGGAGCATACAGCAAGCTCTTGGAGGTCTTAGTCACTGTAGTGCTTTATTTGAGCGGTGCTGCCCTTCTCAGGACTCCTAGGCGCTTTGGGCGTGCACCCTTTTCCCTGCGAAAAGCCCCTGCCCCTGTGAGCATGCTGTGCCACACCCAGGCCCCCAGGCCCTTCAGAGAGGGGACTACTGTGTTTGCCGAGGGAAGGACTACAACCAGCGCTTTTAAAGGGGACGGCTACGATTCCTCGGCACTCCAACAGCATCAGGAACGCGTTTCTAGCCGGTCCGCCGTGCCCTGGAAGTTTTGCACATGGACCTTCTCTCAGCTGCCCTGAGGAAATAGTCTGCTTAGAACGCCTTCTGGCACCTCCGTTGGAAAGTCGCTCTACTCACGGAGAAAGTCCGCTTGCATTGCAGCGGCAGCTAAAGCAGAGTTCTTCAGGCAACACATCGGTCGTTTGGAAGAGGCAGACGCTTACATGCGTAAAGGGCGCCTGCCTTGGTTGAGGCCGTTTGCTCCACTCAGAACACCCTGCGTAAACACGCTGATCCAGGGAAGGGCCCGTTGTGTACCTTGTGTGGTTTGAGCCTTGTTGAAGCCCCAGGTGACGTTTACCGCCTGTCGGGCTTCAGGTGCGGGCCTGAAGGCACAGTTGGAAAGTTCCCTCCGTAGGGCCTTGAATTACACGGAGAGGCACCCTCTCTGACGGGCCTCTCGTACACGGGAGGCATGGCTCTGGGAAGAAAATGAGTGCTCTCTCGTAAAACACGGTGCGTCCAGGGCCTGGTTGGGAGCTCATGCCGCTCTGCTCTACACCTACCTGGAGACCGAACGTCAGCCCCTGCCTCGAGCAAAGTCGCTCTATTGCCCTGCTGAAGCGGAGGCATGCAGCACTTTCCAAGGGGCCTTCGTCGCGGCTCTGCTTTCTCTTCTTGCTAGTGCGCCGTTCAAGACACCCAGGGCCCTCCTGTTTGCACCCGATTCCGTGCAAGACCACTGAATACCGGGAGGCTCCCCTGGCCTGCTCAGCGGCATCCAGGCCGGCAGCCCTTCCCAGTCACTCTGTGTATGCCGAGTGTAGGGCAACGCCCTGCACACCACCCTGGGGAGAGGTAGATTTCCTCGGCACGGCAGCAGCTCCAGGGAAACTGTTCTCTCACGGGCCACTTGTCAAGGAACTCTGCCTCATTGCCCTCGTCTGAGCTGCACTTAGGGAAACCATCTGCTTCGCAGCCCTTCCAGGAACCCTTAGCCGAGGGCACCATACCTGCAGGAGACAGTCGGCTTGCGTTCCCGCTGCCACTGAAGTACAGTGCTTCCTCTTACACTGCAAGCCTTTGGTTGAGGCTATGGCCCGATAGAGGCTACCTAGAGGGTTCCTTGGATGAGGGAGTTGGCTACATACAGAACACCCTGGGAAGAAAAGTGGATTCAGGGCAGGAGCGAGTGCGTAGCTAGTGTCCCTGGGCACTTACTAGAAATGCCAAGGGAGTGGACTACGTGTTCACTGGAAGTGGGGGCCGGAGGGCAGGAGCCTTGAATTCCCATTTTGAAAGCTCCATTCGTGCTGCCTTGGAGCTACCTGAATAACACCGTTTCTGACGGGCCTCTAGGCGCGGGAGGCAGGGCTCGGGGAAGAGAAGGAATTTTTCTCTCAGTTCTCAGGGGGCTTCCGGAGCCGTGCTGGGAGCTCCTCCTGTCAGGCTGTAGGGCTACAGGGAACGCCCACGAGAGGGCATGCCTCGAGAAAGCCTTTGAGTCGCCCTAATGGATCGGAGCATACAGCAAGCTCTTGGAGGTCTTAGTCACTGCAGTGCTTTATTTGAACGGTGCTGCCCTTCTCAGGACTCCTAGGCGCTTTGGGTGTGCACCCTTTTCCCTGCGAAAAGCCCCTGCCCCTGTGAGCATGCTGTGCCACACCCAGGCCCCCAGGCCCTTCAGAGAGGGGACTACTGTGTTTGCCGAGGGAAGGACTACAACCAGCGCTTTTAAAGGGGACGGCTACGATTCCTCGGCACTCCAACAGCATCAGGAACGCGTTTCTAGCCGGTCCGCCGTGCCCTGGAAGTTTTGCACATGGACCTTCTCTCAGCTGCCCTGAGGAAATAGTCTGCTTAGAACGCCTTCTGGCACCTCCGTTGGAAAGTCGCTCTACTCACGGAGAAAGTCCGCTTGCATTGCAGCGGCAGCTAAAGCAGAGTTCTTCAGGCAACACATCGGTCGTTTGGAAGAGGCAGACGCTTACATGCGTAAAGGGCGCCTGCCTTGGTTGAGGCCGTTTGCTCCACTCAGAACACCCTGCGTAAACACGCTGATCCAGGGAAGGGCCCGTTGTGTACCTTGTGTGGTTTGAGCCTTGTTGAAGCCCCAGGTGACGTTTACCGCCTGTCGGGCTTCAGGTGCGGGCCTGAAGGCACAGTTGGAAAGTTCCCTCCGTAGGGCCTTGAATTACACGGAGAGGCACCCTCTCTGACGGGCCTCTCGTACACGGGAGGCATGGCTCTGGGAAGAAAATGAGTGCTCTCTCGTAAAACACGGTGCGTCCAGGGCCTGGTTGGGAGCTCATGCCGCTCTGCTCTACACCTACCTGGAGACCGAACGTCAGCCCCTGCCTCGAGCAAAGTCGCTCTATTGCCCTGCTGAAGCGGAGGCATGCAGCACTTTCCAAGGGGCCTTCGTCGCGGCTCTGCTTTCTCTTCTTGCTAGTGCGCCGTTCAAGACACCCAGGGCCCTCCTGTTTGCACCCGATTCCGTGCAAGACCACTGAATACCGGGAGGCTCCCCTGGCCTGCTCAGCGGCATCCAGGCCGGCAGCCCTTCCCAGTCACTCTGTGTATGCCGAGTGTAGGGCAACGCCCTGCACACCACCCTGGGGAGAGGTAGATTTCCTCGGCACGGCAGCAGCTCCAGGGAAACTGTTCTCTCACGGGCCACTTGTCAAGGAACTCTGCCTCATTGCCCTCGCCTGAGCTCCACCTAGGGAAACCATCTGCTTCGCAGCCCTTCCAGGAACCCTTAGCCGAGGGCACCATACCTGCAGGAGACAGTCGGCTTGCGTTCCCGCTGCCACTGAAGTACAGTGCTTCCTCTTACACTGCAAGCCTTTGGTTGAGGCTATGGCCCGATAGAGGCTACCTAGAGGGTTCCTTGGATGAGGGAGTTGGCTACATACAGAACACCCTGGGAAGAAAAGTGGATTCAGGGCAGGAGCGAGTGCGTAGCTAGTGTCCCTGGGCACTTACTAGAAATGCCAAGGGAGTGGACTACGTGTTCACTGGAAGTGGGGGCCGGAGGGCAGAAGCCTTGACTTCCCATTTTGAAAGCTCCATTCGTGCTGCCTTGGAGCTACCTGAATAACACCGTTTCTGACGGGCCTCTAGGCGCGGGAGGCAGGGCTCGGGGAAGAGAAGGAATTTTTCTCTCAGTTCTCAGGGGGCTTCCGGAGCCGTGCTGGGAGCTCCTCCTGTCGGGCTGTAGGACTACAGGGAACGCCCACGAGAGGGCATGCCTCGAGAAAGCCTTTGAGTCGCCCTAATGGAGAGGAGCATACAGCAAGCTCTTGGAGGTCTTAGTCACTGTAGTGCTTTATTTGAGCGGTGCTGCCCTTCTCAGGACTCCTAGGCGCTTTGGGCGTGCACCCTTTTCCCTGCGAAAAGCCCCTGCCCCTGTGAGCATGCTGTGCCACACCCAGGCCCCCAGGCCCTTCAGAGAGGGGACTACTGTGTTTGTCGAGGGAAGGACTACAACCAGCGCTTTTAAAGGGGACGGCTACGATTCCTCGGCACTCCAACAGCATCAGGAACGCGTTTCTAGCCGGTCCGCCGTGCCCTGGAAGTTTTCCACATGGACCTTCTCTCAGCTGCCCTGAGGAAATAGTCTGCTTAGAACGCCTTCTGGCACCTCCGTTGGAAAGTCGCTCTACTCACGGAGAAAGTCAGCTTGCATTGCAGCGGCAGCTAAAGCAGAGTTCTTCAGGCAACACATCGGTCGTTTGGAAGAGGCAGACGCTTACATGCGTAAAGGGCGCCTGCCTTGGTTGAGGCCGTTTGCTCCACTCAGAACACCCTTGCGTATACACGCTGATCCAGGGAAGGGCCGGTTTTTTACCTTGTGTGGTTGGTGCCTTGTTGAAGGCCCAGGTGACGTTTACCGCCTGTCGGGCTTCAGGTGCGGGCCTGAAGGCACAGTTGGAAAGTTCCCTCCGTAGGGCCTTGAATTACTCGGAGAGGCACCCTCTCTGACGGGCCTCTCGTACACGGGAGGCATGGCTCTGGGAAGAAAATGAGTGCTCTCTCGTAAAACACGGTGCGTCCAGGGCCTGGTTGGGAGCTCATGCCGCTCTGCTCTACACCTACCTGGAGACCGAACGTCAGCCCCTGCCTCGAGCAAAGTCGCTCTATTGCCCTGCTGAAGCGGAGGCATGCAGCACTTTCCAAGGGGCCTTCGTCGCGGCTCTGCTTTCTCTTCTTGCTAGTGCGCTGTTCAAGACACCCAGGGCCCTCCTGTTTGCACCCGATTCCGTGCAAGACCACTGAATACCGGGAGGCTCCCCTGGCCTGCTCAGCGGCATCCAGGCCGGCAGCCCTTCCCAGTCACTCTGTGTATGCCGAGTGTAGGGCAACGCCCTGCACACCACCCTGGGGAGAGGTAGATTTCCTCGGCACGGCAGCAGCTCCAGGGAAACTGTTCTCTCACGGGCCACTTGTCAAGGAACTCTGCCTCATTGCCCTCGTCTGAGCTGCACTTAGGGAAACCATCTGCTTCGCAGCCCTTCCAGGAACCCTTAGCCGAGGGCACCATACCTGCAGGAGACAGTCGGCTTGCGTTCCCGCTGCCACTGAAGTACAGTGCTTCCTCTTACACTGCAAGCCTTTGGTTGAGGCTATGGCCCGATAGAGGCTACCTAGAGGGTTCCTTGGATGAGGGAGTTGGCTACATACAGAACACCCTGGGAAGAAAAGTGGATTCAGGGCAGGAGCGAGTGCGTAGCTAGTGTCCCTGGGCACTTACTAGAAATGCCAAGGGAGTGGACTACGTGTTCACTGGAAGTGGGGGCCGGAGGGCAGAAGCCTTGAATTCCCATTTTGAAAGCTCCATTCGTGCTGCCTTGGAGCTACCTGAATAACACCGTTTCTGACGGGCCTCTAGGCGCGGGAGGCAGGGCTCGGGGAAGAGAAGGAATTTTTCTCTCAGTTCTCAGGGGGCTTCCGGAGCCGTGCTGGGAGCTCCTCCTGTCGGGCTGTAGGACTACAGGGAACGCCCACGAGAGGGCATGCCTCGAGAAAGCCTTTGAGTCGCCCTAATGGAGAGGAGCATACAGCAAGCTCTTGGAGGTCTTAGTCACTGTAGTGCTTTATTTGAGCGGTGCTGCCCTTCTCAGGACTCCTAGGCGCTTTGGGCGTGCACCCTTTTCCCTGCGAAAAGCCCCTGCCCCTGTGAGCATGCTGTGCCACACCCAGGCCCCCAGGCCCTTCAGAGAGGGGACTACTGTGTTTGCCGAGGGAAGGACTACAACCAGCGCTTTTAAAGGGGACGGCTACGATTCCTCGGCACTCCAACAGTATCAGGAACGCGTTTCTAGCCGGTCCGCCGTGCCCTGGAAGTTTTGCACATGGACCTTCTCTCAGCTGCCCTGAGGAAATAGTCTGCTTAGAACGCCTTCTGGCACCTCCGTTGGAAAGTCGCTCTACTCACGGAGAAAGTCCGCTTGCATTGCAGCGGCAGCTAAAGCAGAGTTCTTCAGGCAACACATCGGTCGTTTGGAAGAGGCAGACGCTTACATGCGTAAAGGGCGCCTGCCTTGGTTGAGGCCGTTTGCTCCACTCAGAACACCCTGCGTAAACACGCTGATCCAGGGAAGGGCCCGTTGTGTACCTTGTGTGGTTTGAGCCTTGTTGAAGCCCCAGGTGACGTTTACCGCCTGTCGGGCTTCAGGTGCGGGCCTGAAGGCACAGTTGGAAAGTTCCCTCCGTAGGGCCTTGAATTACACGGAGAGGCACCCTCTCTGACGGGCCTCTCGTACACGGGAGGCATGGCTCTGGGAAGAAAATGAGTGCTCTCTCGTAAAACACGGTGCGTCCAGGGCCTGGTTGGGAGCTCATGCCGCTCTGCTCTACACCTACCTGGAGACCGAACGTCAGCCCCTGCCTCGAGCAAAGTCGCTCTATTGCCCTGCTGAAACGGAGGCATGCAGCACTTTCCAAGGGGCCTTCATCGCGGTTCTGCTTTCTCTTCTTGCTAGTGCGCCGTTCAAGACACCCAGGGCCCTCTGTTTGCACCCGATTCCGTGCAAGACCACTGAATACCGGGAGGCTCCCCTGGCCTGCTCAGCGGCATCCAGGCCGGCAGCCCTTCCCAGTCACTCTGTGTATGCCGAGTGTAGGGCAACGCCCTGCACACCACCCTGGGGAGAGGTAGATTTCCTCGGCACGGCAGCAGCTCCAGGGAAACTGTTCTCTCACGTGCCACTTGTCAAGGAACTCTGCCTCATTGCCCTCGCCTGAGCTGCACCTAGGGAAACCATCTGCTTCGCAGCCCTTCCAGGAACCCTTAGCCGAGGGCACCATACCTGCAGGAGACAGTCGGCTTGCGTTCCCGCTGCCACTGAAGTACAGTGCTTCCTCTTACACTGCAAGCCTTTGGTTGAGGCTATGGCCCGATAGAGGCTACCTAGAGGGTTCCTTGGATGAGGGAGTTGGCTACATACAGAACACCCTGGGAAGAAAAGTGGATTCAGGGCAGGAGCGAGTGCGTAGCTAGTGTCCCTGGGCACTTACTAGAAATGCCAAGGGAGTGGACTACGTGTTCACTGGAAGTGGGGGCCGGAGGGCAGAAGCCTTGAATTCCCATTTTGAAAGCTCCATTCGTGCTGCCTTGGAGCTACCTGAATAACACCGTTTCTGACGGGCCTCTAGGCGCGGGAGGCAGGGCTCGGGGAAGAGAAGGAATTTTTCTCTCAGTTCTCAGGGGGCTTCCGGAGCCGTGCTGGGAGTTCCTCCTGTCGGGCTGTAGGACTACAGGGAACGCCCACGAGAGGGCATGCCTCGAGAAAGCCTTTGAGTCGCCCTAATGGATCGGAGCATACAGCAAGCTCTTGGAGGTCTTAGTCACTGTAGTGCTTTATTTGAGCGGTGCTGCCCTTCTCAGGACCCCTAGGCGCTTTGGGCGTGCACCCTTTTCCCTGCGAAAAGCCCCTGCCCCTGTGAGCATGCTGTGCCACACCCAGGCCCCCAGGCCCTTCAGAGAGGGGACTACTGTGTTTGCCGAGGGAAGGACTACAACCAGCGCTTTTAAAGGGGACGGCTAGGATTCCTCGGCACTCCAACAGCATCAGGAACGCGTTTCTAGCCGGTCCGCCGTGCCCTGGAAGTTTTGCACATGGACCTTCTCTCAGCTGCCCTGAGGAAATAGTCTGCTTAGAACGCCTTCTGGCACCTCCGTTGGAAAGTCGCTCTACTCACGGAGAAAGTCCGCTTGCATTGCAGCGGCAGCTAAAGCAGAGTTCTTCAGGCAACACATCGGTCGTTTGGAAGAGGCAGACGCTTACATGCGTAAAGGGCGCCTGCCTTGGTTGAGGCCGTTTGCTCCACTCAGAACACCCTGCGTAAACACGCTGATCCAGGGAAGGACCCGTTGTGTACCTTGTGTGGTTTGAGCCTTGTTGAAGCCCCAGGTGACGTTTACCGCCTGTCGGGCTTCAGGTGCGGGCCTGAAGGCACAGTTGGAAAGTTCCCTCCGTAGGGCCTTGAATTACACGGAGAGGCACCCTCTCTGACGGGCCTCTCGTACACGGGAGGCATGGCTCTGGGAAGAAAATGAGTGCTCTCTCGTAAAACACGGTGCGTCCAGGGCCTGGTTGGGAGCTCATGCCGCTCTGCTCTACACCTACCTGGAGACCGAACGTCAGCCCCTGCCTCGAGCAAAGTCGCTCTATTGCCCTGCTGAAGCGGAGGCATGCAGCACTTTCCAAGGGGCCTTCGTCGCGGCTCTGCTTTCTCTTCTTGCTAGTGCGCTGTTCAAGACACCCAGGGCCCTCCTGTTTGCACCCGATTCCGTGCAAGACCACTGAATACCGGGAGGCTCCCCTGGCCTGCTCAGCGGCATCCAGGCCGGCAGCCCTTCCCAGTCACTCTGTGTATGCCGAGTGTAGGGCAACGCCCTGCACACCACCCTGGGGAGAGGTAGATTTCCTCGGCACGGCAGCAGCTCCAGGGAAACTGTTCTCTCACGGGCCACTTGTCAAGGAACTCTGCCTCATTGCCCTCGTCTGAGCTGCACTTAGGGAAACCATCTGCTTCGCAGCCCTTCCAGGAACCCTTAGCCGAGGGCACCATACCTGCAGGAGACAGTCGGCTTGCGTTCCCGCTGCCACTGAAGTACAGTGCTTCCTCTTACACTGCAAGCCTTTGGTTGAGGCTATGGCCCGATAGAGGCTACCTAGAGGGTTCCTTGGATGAGGGAGTTGGCTACATACAGAACACCCTGGGAAGAAAAGTGGATTCAGGGCAGGAGCGAGTGCGTAGCTAGTGTCCCTGGGCACTTACTAGAAATGCCAAGGGAGTGGACTACGTGTTCACTGGAAGTGGGGGCCGGAGGGCAGAAGCCTTGACTTCCCATTTTGAAAGCTCCATTCGTGCTGCCTTGGAGCTACCTGAATAACACCGTTTCTGACGGGCCTCTAGGCGCGGGAGGCAGGGCTCGGGGAAGAGAAGGAATTTTTCTCTCAGTTCTCAGGGGGCTTCCGGAGCCGTGCTGGGAGCTCCTCCTGTCGGGCTGTAGGACTACAGGGAACGCCCACGAGAGGGCATGCCTCGAGAAAGCCTTTGAGTCGCCCTAATGGAGAGGAGCATACAGCAAGCTCTTGGAGGTCTTAGTCACTGCAGTGCTTTATTTGAACGGTGCTGCCCTTCTCAGGACTCCTAGGCGCTTTGGGCGTGCACCCTTTTCCCTGCGAAAAGCCCCTGCCCCTGTGAGCATGCTGTGCCACACCCAGGCCCCCAGGCCCTTCAGAGAGGGGACTACTGTGTTTGCCGAGGGAAGGACTACAAGCAGCGCTTTTAAAGGGGACGGCTACGATTCCTCGGCACTCCAACAGTATCAGGAACACGTTTCTAGCCGGTCCGCCGTGCCCTGGAAGTTTTGCACATGGACCTTCTCTCAGCTGCCCTGAGGAAATAGTCTGCTTAGAACGCCTTCTGGCACCTCCGTTGGAAAGTCGCTCTACTCACGGAGAAAGTCCGCTTGCATTGCAGCGGCAGCTAAAGCAGAGTTCTTCAGGCAACACATCGGTCGTTTGGAAGAGGCAGACGCTTACATGCGTAAAGGGCGCCTGCCTTGGTTGAGGCCGTTTGCTCCACTCAGAACACCCTTGCGTATACACGCTGATCCAGGGAAGGGCCGGTTTTTTACCTTGTGTGGTTGGTGCCTTGTTGAAGGCCCAGGTGACGTTTACCGCCTGTCGGGCTTCAGGTGCGGGCCTGAAGGCACAGTTGGAAAGTTCCCTCCGTAGGGCCTTGAATTACTCGGAGAGGCACCCTCTCTGACGGGCCTCTCGTACACGGGAGGCATGGCTCTGGGAAGAAAATGAGTGCTCTCTCGTAAAACACGGTGCGTCCAGGGCCTGGTTGGGAGCTCATGCCGCTCTGCTCTACACCTACCTGGAGACCGAACGTCAGCCCCTGCCTCGAGCAAAGTCGCTCTATTGCCCTGCTGAAGCGGAGGCATGCAGCACTTTCCAAGGGGCCTTCGTCGCGGCTCTGCTTTCTCTTCTTGCTAGTGCGCCGTTCAAGACACCCAGGGCCCTCCTGTTTGCACCCGATTCCGTGCAAGACCACTGAATACCGGGAGGCTCCCCTGGCCTGCTCAGCGGCATCCAGGCCGGCAGCCCTTCCCAGTCACTCTGTGTATGCCGAGTGTAGGGCAACGCCCTGCACACCACCCTGGGGAGAGGTAGATTTCCTCGGCACGGCAGCAGCTCCAGGGAAACTGTTCTCTCACGGGCCACTTGTCAAGGAACTCTGCCTCATTGCCCTCGTCTGAGCTGCACTTAGGGAAAACATCTGCTTCGCAGCCCTTCCAGGAACCCTTAGCCGAGGGCACCATACCTGCAGGAGACAGTCGGCTTGCGTTCCCGCTGCCACTGAAGTACAGTGCTTCCTCTTACACTGCAAGCCTTTGGTTGAGGCTATGGCCCGATAGAGGCTACCTAGAGGGTTCCTTGGATGAGGGAGTTGGCTACATACAGAACACCCTGGGAAGAAAAGTGAATTCAGGGCAGGAGCGAGTGCGTAGCTAGTGTCCCTGGGCACTTACTAGAAATGCCAAGGGAGTGGACTACGTGTTCACTGGAAGTGGGGGCCGGAGGGCAGAAGCCTTGAATTCCCATTTTGAAAGCTCCATTCGTGCTGCCTTGGAGCTACCTGAATAACACCGTTTCTGACGGGCCTCTAGGCGCGGGAGGCAGGGCTCGGGGAAGAGAAGGAATTTTTCTCTCAGTTCTCAGGGGGCTTCCGGAGCCGTGCTGGGAGTTCCTCCTGTCGGGCTGTAGGACTACAGGGAACGCCCACGAGAGGGCATGCCTCGAGAAAGCCTTTGAGTCGCCCTAATGGATCGGAGCATACAGCAAGCTCTTGGAGGTCTTAGTCACTGTAGTGCTTTATTTGAGCGGTGCTGCCCTTCTCAGGACCCCTAGGCACTTTGGGCGTGCACCCTTTTCCCTGCGAAAAGCCCCTGCCCCTGTGAGCATGCTGTGCCACACCCAGGACCCCAGGCCCTTCAGAGAGGGGACTACTGTGTTTGCCGAGGGAAGGACTACAACCAGCGCTTTTAAAGGGGACGGCTACGATTCCTCGGCACTCCAACAGCATTAGGAACGCGTTTCTAGCCGGTCCGCCGTGCCCTGGAAGTTTTGCACATGGACCTTCTCTCAGCTGCCCTGAGGAAATAGTCTGCTTAGAACGCCTTCTGGCACCTCCGTTGGAAAGTCGCTCTACTCACGGAGAAAGTCCGCTTGCATTGCAGCGGCAGCTAAAGCAGAGTTCTTCAGGCAACACATCGGTCGTTTGGAAGAGGCAGACGCTTACATGCGTAAAGGGCGCCTGCCTTGGTTGAGGCCGTTTGCTCCACTCAGAACACCCTGCGTAAACACGCTGATCCAGGGAAGGGCCCGTTGTGTACCTTGTGTGGTTTGAGCCTTGTTGAAGCCCCAGGTGACGTTTACCGCCTGTCGGGCTTCAGGCGCGGGCCTGAAGGCACAGTTGGAAAGTTCCCTCCGTAGGGCCTTGAATTACACGGAGAGGCACCCTCTCTGACGGGCCTCTCGTACACGGGAGGCATGGCTCTGGGAAGAAAATGAGTGCTCTCTCGTAAAACACGGTGCGTCCAGGGCCTGGTTGGGAGCTCATGCCGCTCTGCTCTACACCTACCTGGAGACCGAACGTCAGCCCCTGCCTCGAGCAAAGTCGCTCTATTGCCCTGCTGAAGCGGAGGCATGCAGCACTTTCCAAGGGGCCTTCGTCGCGGTTCTGCTTTCTCTTCTTGCTAGTGCGCCGTTCAAGACACCCAGGGCCCTCTGTTTGCACCCGATTCCGTGCAAGACCACTGAATACCGGGAGGCTCCCCTGGCCTGCTCAGCGGCATCCAGGCCGGCAGCCCTTCCCAGTCACTCTGTGTATGCCGAGTGTAGGGCAACGCCCTGCACACCACCCTGGGGAGAGGTAGATTTCCTCGGCACGGCAGCAGCTCCAGGGAAACTGTTTTCTCACGTGCCACTTGTCAAGGAACTCTGCCTCATTGCCCTCGCCTGAGCTGCACCTAGGGAAACCATCTGCTTCGCAGCCCTTCCAGGAACCCTTAGCCGAGGGCACCATACCTGCAGGAGACAGTCGGCTTGCGTTCCCGCTGCCACTGAAGTACAGTGCTTCCTCTTACACTGCAAGCCTTTGGTTGAGGCTATGGCCCGATAGAGGCTACCTAGAGGGTTCCTTGGATGAGGGAGTTGGCTACATACAGAACACCCTGGGAAGAAAAGTGGATTCAGGGCAGGAGCGAGTGCGTAGCTAGTGTCCCTGGGCACTTACTAGAAATGCCAAGGGAGTGGACTACGTGTTCACTGGAAGTGGGGGCCGGAGGGCAGAAGCCTTGACTTCCCATTTTGAAAGCTCCATTCGTGCTGCCTTGGAGCTACCTGAATAACACCGTTTCTGACGGGCCTCTAGGCGCGGGAGGCAGGGCTCGGGGAAGAGAAGGAATTTTTCTCTCAGTTCTCAGGGGGCTTCCGGAGCCGTGCTGGGAGCTCCTCCTGTCGGGCTGTAGGACTACAGGGAACGCCCACGAGAGGGCATGCCTCGAGAAAGCCTTTGAGTCGCCCTAATGGAGAGGAGCATACAGCAAGCTCTTGGAGGTCTTAGTCACTGTAGTGCTTTATTTGAGCGGTGCTGCCCTTCTCAGGACTCCTAGGCGCTTTGGGCGTGCACCCTTTTCCCTGCGAAAAGCCCCTGCCCCTGTGAGCATGCTGTGCCACACCCAGGCCCCCAGGCCCTTCAGAGAGGGGACTACTGTGTTTGTCGAGGGAAGGACTACAACCAGCGCTTTTAAAGGGGACGGCTACGATTCCTCGGCACTCCAACAGCATCAGGAACGCGTTTCTAGCCGGTCCGCCGTGCCCTGGAAGTTTTCCACATGGACCTTCTCTCAGCTGCCCTGAGGAAATAGTCTGCTTAGAACGCCTTCTGGCACCTCCGTTGGAAAGTCGCTCTACTCACGGAGAAAGTCAGCTTGCATTGCAGCGGCAGCTAAAGCAGAGTTCTTCAGGCAACACATCGGTCGTTTGGAAGAGGCAGACGCTTACATGCGTAAAGGGCGCCTGCCTTGGTTGAGGCCGTTTGCTCCACTCAGAACACCCTTGCGTATACACGCTGATCCAGGGAAGGGCCGGTTTTTTACCTTGTGTGGTTGGTGCCTTGTTGAAGGCCCAGGTGACGTTTACCGCCTGTCGGGCTTCAGGTGCGGGCCTGAAGGCACAGTTGGAAAGTTCCCTCCGTAGGGCCTTGAATTACTCGGAGAGGCACCCTCTCTGACGGGCCTCTCGTACACGGGAGGCATGGCTCTGGGAAGAAAATGAGTGCTCTCTCGTAAAACACGGTGCGTCCAGGGCCTGGTTGGGAGCTCATGCCGCTCTGCTCTACACCTACCTGGAGACCGAACGTCAGCCCCTGCCTCGAGCAAAGTCGCTCTATTGCCCTGCTGAAGCGGAGGCATGCAGCACTTTCCAAGGGGCCTTCGTCGCGGCTCTGCTTTCTCTTCTTGCTAGTGCGCCGTTCAAGACACCTAGGGCCCTCTGTTTGCACCCGATTCCGTGCAAGACCACTGAATACCGGGAGGCTCCCCTGGCCTGCTCAGCGGCATCCAGGCCGGCAGCCCTTCCCAGTCACTCTGTGTATGCCGAGTGTAGGGCAACGCCCTGCACACCACCCTGGGGAGAGGTAGATTTCCTCGGCACGGCAGCAGCTCCAGGGAAACTGTTCTCTCACGTGCCACTTGTCAAGGAACTCTGCCTCATTGCCCTCGTCTGAGCTGCACTTAGGGAAACCATCTGCTTCGCAGCCCTTCCAGGAACCCTTAGCCGAGGGCACCATACCTGCAGGAGACAGTCGGCTTGCGTTCCCGCTGCCACTGAAGTACAGTGCTTCCTCTTACACTGCAAGCCTTTGGTTGAGGCTATGGCCCGATAGAGGCTACCTAGAGGGTTCCTTGGATGAGGGAGTTGGCTACATACAGAACACCCTGGGAAGAAAAGTGGATTCAGGGCAGGAGCGAGTGCGTAGCTAGTGTCCCTGGGCACTTACTAGAAATGCCAAGGGAGTGGACTACGTGTTCACTGGAAGTGGGGGCCGGAGGGCAGAAGCCTTGACTTCCCATTTTGAAAGCTCCATTCGTGCTGCCTTGGAGCTACCTGAATAACACCGTTTCTGACGGGCCTCTAGGCGCGGGAGGCAGGGCTCGGGGAAGAGAAGGAATTTTTCTCTCAGTTCTCAGGGGGCTTCCGGAGCCGTGCTGGGAGCTCCTCCTGTCGGGCTGTAGGACTACAGGGAACGCCACGAGAGGGCATGCCTCGAGAAAGCCTTTGAGTCGCCCTAATGGAGAGGAGCATACAGCAAGCTCTTGGAGGTCTTAGTCACTGCAGTGCTTTATTTGAGCGGTGCTGCCCTTCTCAGGACTCCTAGGCGCTTTGGGTGTGCACCCTTTTCCCTGCGAAAAGCCCCTGCCCCTGTGAGCATGCTGTGCCACACCCAGGCCCCCAGGCCCTTCAGAGAGGGGACTACTGTGTTTGCCGAGGGAAGGACTACAACCAGCGCTTTTAAAGGGGACGGCTACGATTCCTCGGCACTCCAACAGTATCAGGAACACGTTTCTAGCCGGTCCGCCGTGCCCTGGAAGTTTTGCACATGGACCTTCTCTCAGCTGCCCTGAGGAAATAGTCTGCTTAGAACGCCTTCTGGCACCTCCGTTGGAAAGTCGCTCTACTCACGGAGAAAGTCCGCTTGCATTGCAGCGGCAGCTAAAGCAGAGTTCTTCAGGCAACACATCGGTCGTTTGGAAGAGGCAGACGCTTACATGCGTAAAGGGCGCCTGCCTTGGTTGAGGCCGTTTGCTCCACTCAGAACACCCTGCGTAAACACGCTGATCCAGGGAAGGGCCCGTTGTGTACCTTGTGTGGTTTGAGCCTTGTTGAAGCCCCAGGTGACGTTTACCGCCTGTCGGGCTTCAGGCGCGGGCCTGAAGGCACAGTTGGAAAGTTCCCTCCGTAGGGCCTTGAATTACACGGAGAGGCACCCTCTCTGACGGGCCTCTCGTACACGGGAGGCATGGCTCTGGGAAGAAAATGAGTGCTCTCTCGTAAAACACGGTGCGTCCAGGGCCTGGTTGGGAGCTCATGCCGCTCTGCTCTACACCTACCTGGAGACCGAACGTCAGCCCCTGCCTCGAGCAAAGTCGCTCTATTGCCCTGCTGAAGCGGAGGCATGCAGCACTTTCCAAGGGGCCTTCGTCGCGGTTCTGCTTTCTCTTCTTGCTAGTGCGCCGTTCAAGACACCCAGGGCCCTCTGTTTGCACCCGATTCCGTGCAAGACCACTGAATACCGGGAGGCTCCCCTGGCCTGCTCAGCGGCATCCAGGCCGGCAGCCCTTCCCAGTCACTCTGTGTATGCCGAGTGTAGGGCAACGCCCTGCACACCACCCTGGGGAGAGGTAGATTTCCTCGGCACGGCAGCAGCTCCAGGGAAACTGTTCTCTCACGTGCCACTTGTCAAGGAACTCTGCCTCATTGCCCTCGCCTGAGCTGCACCTAGGGAAACCATCTGCTTCGCAGCCCTTCCAGGAACCCTTAGCCGAGGGCACCATACCTGCAGGAGACAGTCGGCTTGCGTTCCCGCTGCCACTGAAGTACAGTGCTTCCTCTTACACTGCAAGCCTTTGGTTGAGGCTATGGCCCGATAGAGGCTACCTAGAGGGTTCCTTGGATGAGGGAGTTGGCTACATACAGAACACCCTGGGAAGAAAAGTGGATTCAGGGCAGGAGCGAGTGCGTAGCTAGTGTCCCTGGGCACTTACTAGAAATGCCAAGGGAGTGGACTACGTGTTCACTGGAAGTGGGGGCCGGAGGGCAGAAGCCTTGAATTCCCATTTTGAAAGCTCCATTCGTGCTGCCTTGGAGCTACCTGAATAACACCGTTTCTGACGGGCCTCTAGGCGCGGGAGGCAGGGCTCGGGGAAGAGAAGGAATTTTTCTCTCAGTTCTCAGGGGGCTTCCGGAGCCGTGCTGGGAGTTCCTCCTGTCGGGCTGTAGGACTACAGGGAACGCCCACGAGAGGGCATGCCTCGAGAAAGCCTTTGAGTCGCCCTAATGGAGAGGAGCATACAGCAAGCTCTTGGAGGTCTTAGTCACTGTAGTGCTTTATTTGAGCGGTGCTGCCCTTCTCAGGACTCCTAGGCGCTTTGGGTGTGCACCCTTTTCCCTGCGAAAAGCCCCTGCCCCTGTGAGCATGCTGTGCCACACCCAGGCCCCCAGGCCCTTCAGAGAGGGGACTACTGTGTTTGCCGAGGGAAGGACTACAACCAGCGCTTTTAAAGGGGACGGCTAGGATTCCTCGGCACTCCAACAGCATCAGGAACGCGTTTCTAGCCGGTCCGCCGTGCCCTGGAAGTTTTGCACATGGACCTTCTCTCAGCTGCCCTGAGGAAATAGTCTGCTTAGAACGCCTTCTGGCACCTCCGTTGGAAAGTCGCTCTACTCACGGAGAAAGTCCGCTTGCATTGCAGCGGCAGCTAAAGCAGAGTTCTTCAGGCAACACATCGGTCGTTTGGAAGAGGCAGACGCTTACATGCGTAAAGGGCGCCTGCCTTGGTTGAGGCCGTTTGCTCCACTCAGAACACCCTGCGTAAACACGCTGATCCAGGGAAGGACCCGTTGTGTACCTTGTGTGGTTTGAGCCTTGTTGAAGCCCCAGGTGACGTTTACCGCCTGTCGGGCTTCAGGTGCGGGCCTGAAGGCACAGTTGGAAAGTTCCCTCCGTAGGGCCTTGAATTACACGGAGAGGCACCCTCTCTGACGGGCCTCTCGTACACGGGAGGCATGGCTCTGGGAAGAAAATGAGTGCTCTCTCGTAAAACACGGTGCGTCCAGGGCCTGGTTGGGAGCTCATGCCGCTCTGCTCTACACCTACCTGGAGACCGAACGTCAGCCCCTGCCTCGAGCAAAGTCGCTCTATTTGCCCTGCTGAAGCGGAGGCATGCAGCACTTTCCAAGGGGCCTTCGTCGCGGCTCTGCTTTCTCTTCTTGCTAGTGCGCCGTTGAAGACACCCAGGGCCCTCCTGTTTGCACCCGATTCCGTGCAAGACCACTGAATACCGGGAGGCTCCCCTGGCCTGCTCAGCGGCATCCAGGCCGGCAGCCCTTCCCAGTCACTCTGTGTATGCCGAGTGTAGGGCAACGCCCTGCACACCACCCTGGGGAGAGGTAGAATTCCTCGGCACGGCAGCAGCTCCAGGGAAACTGTTCTCTCACGTGCCACTTGTCAAGGAACTCTGCCTCATTGCCCTCGCCTGAGCTGCACATAGGGAAACCATCTGCTTCGCAGCCCTTCCAGGAACCCTTAGCCGAGGGCACCATACCTGCAGGAGACAGTCGGCTTGCGTTCCCGCTGCCACTGAAGTACAGTGCTTCCTCTTACACTGCAAGCCTTTGGTTGAGGCTATGGCCCGATAGAGGCTACCTAGAGGGTTCCTTGGATGAGGGAGTTGGCTACATACAGAACACCCTGGGAAGAAAAGTGGATTCAGGGCAGGAGCGAGTGCGTAGCTAGTGTCCCTGGGCACTTACTAGAAATGCCAAGGGAGTGGACTACGTGTTCACTGGAAGTGGGGGCCGGAGGGCAGAAGCCTTGACTTCCCATTTTGAAAGCTCCATTCGTGCTGCCTTGGAGCTACCTGAATAACACCGTTTCTGACGGGCCTCTAGGCGCGGGAGGCAGGGCTCGGGGAAGAGAAGGAATTTTTCTCTCAGTTCTCAGGGGGCTTCCGGAGCCGTGCTGGGAGCTCCTCCTGTCGGGCTGTAGGACTACAGGGAACGCCCACGAGAGGGCATGCCTCGAGAAAGCCTTTGAGTCGCCCTAATGGAGAGGAGCATACAGCAAGCTCTTGGAGGTCTTAGTCACTGCAGTGCTTTATTTGAGCGGTGCTGCCCTTCTCAGGACTCCTAGGCGCTTTGGGCGTGCACCCTTTTCCCTGCGAAAAGCCCCTGCCCCTGTGAGCATGCTGTGCCACACCCAGGCCCCCAGGCCCTTCAGAGAGGGGACTACTGTGTTTGCCGAGGGAAGGACTACAACCAGCGCTTTTAAAGGGGACGGCTACGATTCCTCGGCACTCCAACAGCATCAGGAACGCGTTTCTAGCCGGTCCGCCGTGCCCTGGAAGTTTTCCACATGGACCTTCTCTCAGCTGCCCTGAGGAAATAGTCTGCTTAGAACGCCTTCTGGCACCTCCGTTGGAAAGTCGCTCTACTCACGGAGAAAGTCAGCTTGCATTGCAGCGGCAGCTAAAGCAGAGTTCTTCAGGCAACACATCGGTCGTTTGGAAGAGGCAGACGCTTACATGCGTAAAGGGCGCCTGCCTTGGTTGAGGCCGTTTGCTCCACTCAGAACACCCTTGCGTATACACGCTGATCCAGGGAAGGGCCGGTTTTTTACCTTGTGTGGTTGGTGCCTTGTTGAAGGCCCAGGTGACGTTTACCGCCTGTCGGGCTTCAGGTGCGGGCCTGAAGGCACAGTTGGAAAGTTCCCTCCGTAGGGCCTTGAATTACTCGGAGAGGCACCCTCTCTGACGGGCCTCTCGTACACGGGAGGCATGGCTCTGGGAAGAAAATGAGTGCTCTCTCGTAAAACACGGTGCGTCCAGGGCCTGGTTGGGAGCTCATGCCGCTCTGCTCTACACCTACCTGGAGACCGAACGTCAGCCCCTGCCTCGAGCAAAGTCGCTCTATTGCCCTGCTGAAGCGGAGGCATGCAGCACTTTCCAAGGGGCCTTCGTCGCGGCTCTGCTTTCTCTTCTTGCTAGTGCGCCGTTCAAGACACCCAGGGCCCTCCTGTTTGCACCCGATTCCGTGCAAGACCACTGAATACCGGGAGGCTCCCCTGGCCTGCTCAGCGGCATCCAGGCCGGCAGCCCTTCCCAGTCACTCTGTGTATGCCGAGTGTAGGGCAACGCCCTGCACACCACCCTGGGGAGAGGTAGATTTCCTCGGCACGGCAGCAGCTCCAGGGAAACTGTTCTCTCACGGGCCACTTGTCAAGGAACTCTGCCTCATTGCCCTCGTCTGAGCTGCACTTAGGGAAACCATCTGCTTCGCAGCCCTTCCAGGAACCCTTAGCCGAGGGCACCATACCTGCAGGAGACAGTCGGCTTGCGTTCCCGCTGCCACTGAAGTACAGTGCTTCCTCTTACACTGCAAGCCTTTGGTTGAGGCTATGGCCCGATAGAGGCTACCTAGAGGGTTCCTTGGATGAGGGAGTTGGCTACATACAGAACACCCTGGGAAGAAAAGTGGATTCAGGGCAGGAGCGAGTGCGTAGCTAGTGTCCCTGGGCACTTACTAGAAATGCCAAGGGAGTGGACTACGTGTTCACTGGAAGTGGGGGCCGGAGGGCAGAAGCCTTGACTTCCCATTTTGAAAGCTCCATTCGTGCTGCCTTGGAGCTACCTGAATAACACCGTTTCTGACGGGCCTCTAGGCGCGGGAGGCAGGGCTCGGGGAAGAGAAGGAATTTTTCTCTCAGTTCTCAGGGGGCTTCCGGAGCCGTGCTGGGAGCTCCTCCTGTCGGGCTGTAGGACTACAGGGAACGCCCACGAGAGGGCATGCCTCGAGAAAGCCTTTGAGTCGCCCTAATGGATCGGAGCATACAGCAAGCTCTTGGAGGTCTTAGTCACTGTAGTGCTTTATTTGAGCGGTGCTGCCCTTCTCAGGACTCCTAGGCGCTTTGGGTGTGCACCCTTTTCCCTGCGAAAAGCCCCTGCCCCTGTGAGCATGCTGTGCCACACCCAGGCCCCCAGGCCCTTCAGAGAGGGGACTACTGTGTTTGCCGAGGGAAGGACTACAACCAGCGCTTTTAAAGGGGACGGCTACGATTCCTCGGCACTCCAACAGTATCAGGAACGCGTTTCTAGCCGGTCCGCCGTGCCCTGGATGTTTTGCACATGGACCTTCTCTCAGCTGCCCTGAGGAAATAGTCTGCTTAGAACGCCTTCTGGCACCTCCGTTGGAAAGTCGCTCTACTCACGGAGAAAGTCCGCTTGCATTGCAGCGGCAGCTAAAGCAGAGTTCTTCAGGCAACACATCGGTCGTTTGGAAGAGGCAGACGCTTACATGCGTAAAGGGCGCCTGCCTTGGTTGAGGCCGTTTGCTCCACTCAGAACACCCTGCGTAAACACGCTGATCCAGGGAAGGGCCCGTTGTGTACCTTGTGTGGTTTGAGCCTTGTTGAAGCCCCAGGTGACGTTTACCGCCTGTCGGGCTTCAGGTGCGGGCCTGAAGGCACAGTTGGAAAGTTCCCTCCGTAGGGCCTTGAATTACACGGAGAGGCACCCTCTCTGACGGGCCTCTCGTACACGGGAGGCATGGCTCTGGGAAGAAAATGAGTGCTCTCTCGTAAAACACGGTGCGTCCAGGGCCTGGTTGGGAGCTCATGCCGCTCTGCTCTACACCTACCTGGAGACCGAACGTCAGCCCCTGCCTCGAGCAAAGTCGCTCTATTGCCCTGCTGAAACGGAGGCATGCAGCACTTTCCAAGGGGCCTTCGTCGCGGTTCTGCTTTCTCTTCTTGCTAGTGCGCCGTTCAAGACACCCAGGGCCCTCTGTTTGCACCCGATTCCGTGCAAGACCACTGAATACCGGGAGGCTCCCCTGGCCTGCTCAGCGGCATCCAGGCCGGCAGCCCTTCCCAGTCACTCTGTGTATGCCGAGTGTAGGGCAACGCCCTGCACACCACCCTGGGGAGAGGTAGATTTCCTCGGCACGGCAGCAGCTCCAGGGAAACTGTTCTCTCACGTGCCACTTGTCAAGGAACTCTGCCTCATTGCCCTCGCCTGAGCTGCACCTAGGGAAACCATCTGCTTCGCAGCCCTTCCAGGAACCCTTAGCCGAGGGCACCATACCTGCAGGAGACAGTCGGCTTGCGTTCCCGCTGCCACTGAAGTACAGTGCTTCCTCTTACACTGCAAGCCTTTGGTTGAGGCTATGGCCCGATAGAGGCTACCTAGAGGGTTCCTTGGATGAGGGAGTTGGCTACATACAGAACACCCTGGGAAGAAAAGTGGATTCAGGGCAGGAGCGAGTGCGTAGCTAGTGTCCCTGGGCACTTACTAGAAATGCCAAGGGAGTGGACTACGTGTTCACTGGAAGTGGGGGCCGGAGGGCAGAAGCCTTGAATTCCCATTTTGAAAGCTCCATTCGTGCTGCCTTGGAGCTACCTGAATAACACCGTTTCTGACGGGCCTCTAGGCGCGGGAGGCAGGGCTCGGGGAAGAGAAGGAATTTTTCTCTCAGTTCTCAGGGGGCTTCCGGAGCCGTGCTGGGAGCTCCTCCTGTCGGGCTGTAGGACTACAGGGAACGCCCACGAGAGGGCATGCCTCGAGAAAGCCTTTGAGTCGCCCTAATGGATCGGAGCATACAGCAAGCTCTTGGAGGTCTTAGTCACTGTAGTGCTTTATTTGAGCGGTGCTGCCCTTCTCAGGACTCCTAGGCGCTTTGGGCGTGCACCCTTTTCCCTGCGAAAAGCCCCTGCCCCTGTGAGCATGCTGTGCCACACCCAGGCCCCCAGGCCCTTCAGAGAGGGGACTACTGTGTTTGCCGAGGGAAGGACTACAACCAGCGCTTTTAAAGGGGACGGCTACGATTCCTCGGCACTCCAACAGTATCAGGAACGCGTTTCTAGCCGGTCCGCCGTGCCCTGGATGTTTTGCACATGGACCTTCTCTCAGCTGCCCTGAGGAAATAGTCTGCTTAGAACGCCTTCTGGCACCTCCGTTGGAAAGTCGCTCTACTCACGGAGAAAGTCCGCTTGCATTGCAGCGGCAGCTAAAGCAGAGTTCTTCAGGCAACACATCGGTCGTTTGGAAGAGGCAGACGCTTACATGCGTAAAGGGCGCCTGCCTTGGTTGAGGCCGTTTGCTCCACTCAGAACACCCTGCGTAAACACGCTGATCCAGGGAAGGGCCCGTTGTGTACCTTGTGTGGTTTGAGCCTTGTTGAAGCCCCAGGTGACGTTTACCGCCTGTCGGGCTTCAGGTGCGGGCCTGAAGGCACAGTTGGAAAGTTCCCTCCGTAGGGCCTTGAATTACACGGAGAGGCACCCTCTCTGACGGGCCTCTCGTACACGGGAGGCATGGCTCTGGGAAGAAAATGAGTGCTCTCTCGTAAAACACGGTGCGTCCAGGGCCTGGTTGGGAGCTCATGCCGCTCTGCTCTACACCTACCTGGAGACCGAACGTCAGCCCCTGCCTCGAGCAAAGTCGCTCTATTGCCCTGCTGAAGCGGAGGCATGCAGCACTTTCCAAGGGGCCTTCGTCGCGGTTCTGCTTTCTCTTCTTGCTAGTGCGCCGTTCAAGACACCCAGGGCCCTCTGTTTGCACCCGATTCCGTGCAAGACCACTGAATACCGGGAGGCTCCCCTGGCCTGCTCAGCGGCATCCAGGCCGGCAGCCCTTCCCAGTCACTCTGTGTATGCCGAGTGTAGGGCAACGCCCTGCACACCACCCTGGGGAGAGGTAGATTTCCTCGGCACGGCAGCAGCTCCAGGGAAACTGTTCTCTCACGTGCCACTTGTCAAGGAACTCTGCCTCATTGCCCTCGCCTGAGCTGCACCTAGGGAAACCATCTGCTTCGCAGCCCTTCCAGGAACCCTTAGCCGAGGGCACCATACCTGCAGGAGACAGTCGGCTTGCGTTCCCGCTGCCACTGAAGTACAGTGCTTCCTCTTACACTGCAAGCCTTTGGTTGAGGCTATGGCCCGATAGAGGCTACCTAGAGGGTTCCTTGGATGAGGGAGTTGGCTACATACAGAACACCCTGGGAAGAAAAGTGGATTCAGGGCAGGAGCGAGTGCGTAGCTAGTGTCCCTGGGCACTTACTAGAAATGCCAAGGGAGTGGACTACGTGTTCACTGGAAGTGGGGGCCGGAGGGCAGAAGCCTTGAATTCCCATTTTGAAAGCTCCATTCGTGCTGCCTTGGAGCTACCTGAATAACACCGTTTCTGACGGGCCTCTAGGCGCGGGAGGCAGGGCTCGGGGAAGAGAAGGAATTTTTCTCTCAGTTCTCAGGGGGCTTCCGGAGCCGTGCTGGGAGTTCCTCCTGTCGGGCTGTAGGACTACAGGGAACGCCCACGAGAGGGCATGCCTCGAGAAAGCCTTTGAGTCGCCCTAATGGATCGGAGCATACAGCAAGCTCTTGGAGGTCTTAGTCACTGTAGTGCTTTATTTGAGCGGTGCTGCCCTTCTCAGGACCCCTAGGCGCTTTGGGCGTGCACCCTTTTCCCTGCGAAAAGCCCCTGCCCCTGTGAGCATGCTGTGCCACACCCAGGCCCCCAGGCCCTTCAGAGAGGGGACTACTGTGTTTGCCGAGGGAAGGACTACAACCAGCGCTTTTAAAGGGGACGGCTACGATTCCTCGGCACTCCAACAGCATCAGGAACGCGTTTCTAGCCGGTCCGCCGTGCCCTGGAAGTTTTGCACATGGACCTTCTCTCAGCTGCCCTGAGGAAATAGTCTGCTTAGAACGCCTTCTGGCACCTCCGTTGGAAAGTCGCTCTACTCACGGAGAAAGTCCGCTTGCATTGCAGCGGCAGCTAAAGCAGAGTTCTTCAGGCAACACATCGGTCGTTTGGAAGAGGCAGACGCTTACATGCGTAAAGGGCGCCTGCCTTGGTTGAGGCCGTTTGCTCCACTCAGAACACCCTGCGTAAACACGCTGATCCAGGGAAGGACCCGTTGTGTACCTTGTGTGGTTTGAGCCTTGTTGAAGCCCCAGGTGACGTTTACCGCCTGTCGGGCTTCAGGTGCGGGCCTGAAGGCACAGTTGGAAAGTTCCCTCCGTAGGGCCTTGAATTACACGGAGAGGCACCCTCTCTGACGGGCCTCTCGTACACGGGAGGCATGGCTCTGGGAAGAAAATGAGTGCTCTCTCGTAAAACACGGTGCGTCCAGGGCCTGGTTGGGAGCTCATGCCGCTCTGCTCTACACCTACCTGGAGACCGAACGTCAGCCCCTGCCTCGAGCAAAGTCGCTCTATTTGCCCTGCTGAAGCGGAGGCATGCAGCACTTTCCAAGGGGCCTTCGTCGCGGCTCTGCTTTCTCTTCTTGCTAGTGCGCCGTTGAAGACACCCAGGGCCCTCCTGTTTGCACCCGATTCCGTGCAAGACCACTGAATACCGGGAGGCTCCCCTGGCCTGCTCAGCGGCATCCAGGCCGGCAGCCCTTCCCAGTCACTCTGTGTATGCCGAGTGTAGGGCAACGCCCTGCACACCACCCTGGGGAGAGGTAGATTTCCTCGGCACGGCAGCAGCTCCAGGGAAACTGTTCTCTCACGTGCCACTTGTCAAGGAACTCTGCCTCATTGCCCTCGCCTGAGCTGCACCTAGGGAAACCATCTGCTTCGCAGCCCTTCCAGGAACCCTTAGCCGAGGGCACCATACCTGCAGGAGACAGTCGGCTTGCGTTCCCGCTGCCACTGAAGTACAGTGCTTCCTCTTACACTGCAAGCCTTTGGTTGAGGCTATGGCCCGATAGAGGCTACCTAGAGGGTTCCTTGGATGAGGGAGTTGGCTACATACAGAACACCCTGGGAAGAAAAGTGGATTCAGGGCAGGAGCGAGTGCGTAGCTAGTGTCCCTGGGCACTTACTAGAAATGCCAAGGGAGTGGACTACGTATTCACTGGAAGTGGGGGCCGGAGGGCAGAAGCCTTGACTTCCCATTTTGAAAGCTCCATTCGTGCTGCCTTGGAGCTACCTGAATAACACCGTTTCTGACGGGCCTCTAGGCGCGGGAGGCAGGGCTCGGGGAAGAGAAGGAATTTTTCTCTCAGTTCTCAGGGGGCTTCCGGAGCCGTGCTGGGAGCTCCTCCTGTCGGGCTGTAGGACTACAGGGAACGCCCACGAGAGGGCATGCCTCGAGAAAGCCTTTGAGTCGCCCTAATGGATCGGAGCATACAGCAAGCTCTTGGAGGTCTTAGTCACTGTAGTGCTTTATTTGAGCGGTGCTGCCCTTCTCAGGACTCCTAGGCGCTTTGGGCGTGCACCCTTTTCCCTGCGAAAAGCCCCTGCCCCTGTGAGCATGCTGTGCCACACCCAGGCCCCCAGGCCCTTCAGAGAGGGGACTACTGTGTTTGCCGAGGGAAGGACTACAACCAGCGCTTTTAAAGGGGACGGCTACGATTCCTCGGCACTCCAACAGTATCAGGAACGCGTTTCTAGCCGGTCCGCCGTGCCCTGGATGTTTTGCACATGGACCTTCTCTCAGCTGCCCTGAGGAAATAGTCTGCTTAGAACGCCTTCTGGCACCTCCGTTGGAAAGTCGCTCTACTCACGGAGAAAGTCCGCTTGCATTGCAGCGGCAGCTAAAGCAGAGTTCTTCAGGCAACACATCGGTCGTTTGGAAGAGGCAGACGCTTACATGCGTAAAGGGCGCCTGCCTTGGTTGAGGCCGTTTGCTCCACTCAGAACACCCTGCGTAAACACGCTGATCCAGGGAAGGGCCCGTTGTGTACCTTGTGTGGTTTGAGCCTTGTTGAAGCCCCAGGTGACGTTTACCGCCTGTCGGGCTTCAGGTGCGGGCCTGAAGGCACAGTTGGAAAGTTCCCTCCGTAGGGCCTTGAATTACACGGAGAGGCACCCTCTCTGACGGGCCTCTCGTACACGGGAGGCATGGCTCTGGGAAGAAAATGAGTGCTCTCTCGTAAAACACGGTGCGTCCAGGGCCTGGTTGGGAGCTCATGCCGCTCTGCTCTACACCTACCTGGAGACCGAACGTCAGCCCCTGCCTCGAGCAAAGTCGCTCTATTGCCCTGCTGAAACGGAGGCATGCAGCACTTTCCAAGGGGCCTTCGTCGCGGTTCTGCTTTCTCTTCTTGCTAGTGCGCCGTTCAAGACACCCAGGGCCCTCCTGTTTGCACCCGATTCCGTGCAAGACCACTGAATACCGGGAGGCTCCCCTGGCCTGCTCAGCGGCATCCAGGCCGGCAGCCCTTCCCAGTCACTCTGTGTATGCCGAGTGTAGGGCAACGCCCTGCACACCACCCTGGGGAGAGGTAGATTTCCTCGGCACGGCAGCAGCTCCAGGGAAACTGTTCTCTCACGTGCCACTTGTCAAGGAACTCTGCCTCATTGCCCTCGTCTGAGCTGCACCTAGGGAAACCATCTGCTTCGCAGCCCTTCCAGGAACCCTTAGCCAAGGGCACCATACCTGCAGGAGACAGTCGGCTTGCGTTCCCGCTGCCACTGAAGTACAGTGCTTCCTCTTACACTGCAAGCCTTTGGTTGAGGCTATGGCCCGATAGAGGCTACCTAGAGGGTTCCTTGGATGAGGGAGTTGGCTACATACAGAACACCCTGGGAAGAAAAGTGGATTCAGGGCAGGAGCGAGTGCGTAGCTAGTGTCCCTGGGCACTTACTAGAAATGCCAAGGGAGTGGACTACGTGTTCACTGGAAGTGGGGGCCGGAGGGCAGGAGCCTTGAATTCCCATTTTGAAAGCTCCATTCGTGCTGCCTTGGAGCTACCTGAATAACACCGTTTCTGACGGGCCTCTAGGCGCGGGAGGCAGGGCTCGGGGAAGAGAAGGAATTTTTCTCTCAGTTCTCAGGGGGCTTCCGGAGCCGTGCTGGGAGTTCCTCCTGTTGGGCTGTAGGACTACAGGGAACGCCCACGAGAGGGCATGCCTCGAGAAAGCCTTTGAGTCGCCCTAATGGAGAGGAGCATACAGCAAGCTCTTGGAGGTCTTAGTCACTGTAGTGCTTTATTTGAGCGGTGCTGCCCTTCTCAGGACTCCTAGGCGCTTTGGGTATGCACCCTTTTCCCTGCGAAAAGCCCCTGCCCCTGTGAGCATGCTGTGCCACACCCAGGCCCCCAGGCCCTTCAGAGAGGGGACTACTGTGTTTGCCGAGGGAAGGACTACAACCAGCGCTTTTAAAGGGGACGGCTAGGATTCCTCGGCACTCCAACAGTATCAGGAACGCGTTTCTAGCCGGTCCGCCGTGCCCTGGATGTTTTGCACATGGACCTTCTCTCAGCTGCCCTGAGGAAATAGTCTGCTTAGAACGCCTTCTGGCACCTCCGTTGGAAAGTCGCTCTACTCACGGAGAAAGTCCGCTTGCATTGCAGCGGCAGCTAAAGCAGAGTTCTTCAGGCAACACATCGGTCGTTTGGAAGAGGCAGACGCTTACATGCGTAAAGGGCGCCTGCCTTGGTTGAGGCGGTTTGCTCCACTCAGAACACCCTGCGTAAACACGCTGATCCAGGGAAGGGCCCGTTGTGTACCTTGTGTGGTTTGAGCCTTGTTGAAGCCCCAGGTGACGTTTACCGCCTGTCGGGCTTCAGGTGCGGGCCTGAAGGCACAGTTGGAAAGTTCCCTCCGTAGGGCCTTGAATTACACGGAGAGGCACCCTCTCTGACGGGCCTCTCGTACACGGGAGGCATGGCTCTGGGAAGAAAATGAGTGCTCTCTCGTAAAACACGGTGCGTCCAGGGCCTGGTTGGGAGCTCATGCCGCTCTGCTCTACACCTACCTGGAGACCGAACGTCAGCCCCTGCCTCGAGCAAAGTCGCTCTATTGCCCTGCTGAAACGGAGGCATGCAGCACTTTCCAAGGGGCCTTCGTCGCGGTTCTGCTTTCTCTTCTTGCTAGTGCGCCGTTCAAGACACCCAGGGCCCTCCTGTTTGCACCCGATTCCGTGCAAGACCACTGAATACCGGGAGGCTCCCCTGGCCTGCTCAGCGGCATCCAGGCCGGCAGCCCTTCCCAGTCACTCTGTGTATGCCGAGTGTAGGGCAACGCCCTGCACACCACCCTGGGGAGAGGTAGATTTCCTCGGCACGGCAGCAGCTCCAGGGAAACTGTTCTCTCACGTGCCACTTGTCAAGGAACTCTGCCTCATTGCCCTCGTCTGAGCTGCACCTAGGGAAACCATCTGCTTCGCAGCCCTTCCAGGAACCCTTAGCCAAGGGCACCATACCTGCAGGAGACAGTCGGCTTGCGTTCCCGCTGCCACTGAAGTACAGTGCTTCCTCTTACACTGCAAGCCTTTGGTTGAGGCTATGGCCCGATAGAGGCTACCTAGAGGGTTCCTTGGATGAGGGAGTTGGCTACATACAGAACACCCTGGGAAGAAAAGTGGATTCAGGGCAGGAGCGAGTGCGTAGCTAGTGTCCCTGGGCACTTACTAGAAATGCCAAGGGAGTGGACTACGTGTTCACTGGAAGTGGGGGCCGGAGGGCAGGAGCCTTGAATTCCCATTTTGAAAGCTCCATTCGTGCTGCCTTGGAGCTACCTGAATAACACCGTTTCTGACGGGCCTCTAGGCGCGGGAGGCAGGGCTCGGGGAAGAGAAGGAATTTTTCTCTCAGTTCTCAGGGGGCTTCCGGAGCCGTGCTGGGAGCTCCTCCTGTCGGGCTGTAGGACTACAGGGAACGCCCACGAGAGGGCATGCCTCGAGAAAGCCTTTGAGTCGCCCTAATGGATCGGAGCATACAGCAAGCTCTTGGAGGTCTTAGTCACTGTAGTGCTTTATTTGAGCGGTGCTGCCCTTCTCAGGACCCCTAGGCGCTTTGGGCGTGCACCCTTTTCCCTGCGAAAAGCCCCTGCCCCTGTGAGCATGCTGTGCCACACCCAGGCCCCCAGGCCCTTCAGAGAGGGGACTACTGTGTTTGCCGAGGGAAGGACTACAACCAGCGCTTTTAAAGGGGACGGCTAGGATTCCTCGGCACTCCAACAGCATCAGGAACGCGTTTCTAGCCGGTCCGCCGTGCCCTGGAAGTTTTGCACATGGACCTTCTCTCAGCTGCCCTGAGGAAATAGTCTGCTTAGAACGCCTTCTGGCACCTCCGTTGGAAAGCCGCTCTACTCACGGAGAAAGTCCGCTTGCATTGCAGCGGCAGCTAAAGCAGAGTTCTTCAGGCAACACATCGGTCGTTTGGAAGAGGCAGACGCTTACATGCGTAAAGGGCGCCTGCCTTGGTTGAGGCCGTTTGCTCCACTCAGAACACCCTGCGTAAACACGCTGATCCATGGAAGGACCCGTTGTGTACCTTGTGTGGTTTGAGCCTTGTTGAAGCCCCAGGTGACGTTTACCGCCTGTCGGGCTTCAGGTGCGGGCCTGAAGGCACAGTTGGAAAGTTCCCTCCGTAGGGCCTTGAATTACACGGAGAGGCACCCTCTCTGACGGGCCTCTCGTACACGGGAGGCATGGCTCTGGGAAGAAAATGAGTGCTCTCTCGTAAAACACGGTGCGTCCAGGGCCTGGTTGGGAGCTCATGCCGCTCTGCTCTACACCTACCTGGAGACCGAACGTCAGCCCCTGCCTCGAGCAAAGTCGCTCTATTTGCCCTGCTGAAGCGGAGGCATGCAGCACTTTCCAAGGGGCCTTCGTCGCGGCTCTGCTTTCTCTTCTTGCTAGTGCGCCGTTCAAGACACCCAGGGCCCTCCTGTTTGCACCCGATTCCGTGCAAGACCACTGAATACCGGGAGGCTCCCCTGGCCTGCTCAGCGGCATCCAGGCCGGCAGCCCTTCCCAGTCACTCTGTGTATGCCGAGTGTAGGGCAACGCCCTGCACACCACCCTGGGGAGAGGTAGATTTCCTCGGCACGGCAGCAGCTCCAGGGAAACTGTTCTCTCACGTGCCACTTGTCAAAGAACTCTGCCTCATTGCCCTCGCCTGAGCTGCACCTAGGGAAACCATCTGCTTCGCAGCCCTTCCAGGAACCCTTAGCCGAGGGCACCATACCTGCAGGAGACAGTCGGCTTGCGTTCCCGCTGCCACTGAAGTACAGTGCTTCCTCTTACACTGCAAGCCTTTGGTTGAGGCTATGGCCCGATAGAGGCTACCTAGAGGGTTCCTTGGATGAGGGAGTTGGCTACATACAGAACACCCTGGGAAGAAAAGTGGATTCAGGGCAGGAGCGAGTGCGTAGCTAGTGTCCCTGGGCACTTACTAGAAATGCCAAGGGAGTGGACTACGTGTTCACTGGAAGTGGGGGCCGGAGGGCAGGAGCCTTGAATTCCCATTTTGAAAGCTCCATTCGTGCTGCCTTGGAGCTACCTGAATAACACCGTTTCTGACGGGCCTCTAGGCGCGGGAGGCAGGGCTCGGGGAAGAGAAGGAATTTTTCTCTCAGTTCTCAGGGGGCTTCCGGAGCCGTGCTGGGAGCTCCTCCTGTCGGGCTGTAGGGCTACAGGGAACGCCCACGAGAGGGCATGCCTCGAGAAAGCCTTTGAGTCGCCCTAATGGATCGGAGCATACAGCAAGCTCTTGGAGGTCTTAGTCACTGTAGTGCTTTATTTGAGCGGTGCTGCCCTTCTCAGGACTCCTAGGCGCTTTGGGCGTGCACCCTTTTCCCTGCGAAAAGCCCCTGCCCCTGTGAGCATGCTGTGCCACACCCAGGCCCCCAGGCCCTTCAGAGAGGGGACTACTGTGTTTGCCGAGGGAAGGACTACAACCAGCGCTTTTAAAGGGGACGGCTACGATTCCTCGGCACTCCAACAGCATCAGGAACGCGTTTCTAGCCGGTCCGCCGTGCCCTGGAAGTTTTGCACATGGACCTTCTCTCAGCTGCCCTGAGGAAATAGTCTGCTTAGAACGCCTTCTGGCACCTCCGTTGGAAAGTCGCTCTACTCACGGAGAAAGTCCGCTTGCATTGCAGCGGCAGCTAAAGCAGAGTTCTTCAGGCAACACATCGGTCGTTTGGAAGAGGCAGACGCTTACATGCGTAAAGGGCGCCTGCCTTGGTTGAGGCCGTTTGCTCCACTCAGAACACCCTGCGTAAACACGCTGATCCAGGGAAGGGCCCGTTGTGTACCTTGTGTGGTTTGAGCCTTGTTGAAGCCCCAGGTGACGTTTACCGCCTGTCGGGCTTCAGGTGCGGGCCTGAAGGCACAGTTGGAAAGTTCCCTCCGTAGGGCCTTGAATTACACGGAGAGGCACCCTCTCTGACGGGCCTCTCGTACACGGGAGGCATGGCTCTGGGAAGAAAATGAGTGCTCTCTCGTAAAACACGGTGCGTCCAGGGCCTGGTTGGGAGCTCATGCCGCTCTGCTCTACACCTACCTGGAGACCGAACGTCAGCCCCTGCCTCGAGCAAAGTCTCTCTATTGCCCTGCTGAAGCGGAGGCATGCAGCACTTTCCAAGGGGCCTTCGTCGCGGTTCTGCTTTCTCTTCTTGCTAGTGCGCCGTTCAAGACACCCAGGGCCCTCCTGTTTGCACCCGATTCCGTGCAAGACCACTGAATACCGGGAGGCTCCCCTGGCCTGCTCAGCGGCATCCAGGCCGGCAGCCCTTCCCAGTCACTCTGTGTATGCCGAGTGTAGGGCAACGCCCTGCACACCACCCTGGGGAGAGGTAGATTTCCTCGGCATGGCAGCAGCTCCAGGGAAACTGTTCTCTCACGTGCCACTTGTCAAGGAACTCTGCCTCATTGCCCTCGTCTGAGCTGCACCTAGGGAAACCATCTGCTTCGCAGCCCTTCCAGGAACCCTTAGCCGAGGGCACCATACCTGCAGGAGACAGTCGGCTTGCGTTCCCGCTGCCACTGAAGTACAGTGCTTCCTCTTACACTGCAAGCCTTTGGTTGAGGCTATGGCCCGATAGAGGCTACCTAGAGGGTTCCTTGGATGAGGGAGTTGGCTACATACAGAACACCCTGGGAAGAAAAGTGGATTCAGGGCAGGAGCGAGTGCGTAGCTAGTGTCCCTGGGCACTTACTAGAAATGCCAAGGGAGTGGACTACGTGTTCACTGGAAGTGGGGGCCGGAGGGCAGGAGCCTTGAATTCCCATTTTGAAAGCTCCATTCGTGCTGCCTTGGAGCTACCTGAATAACACCGTTTCTGACGGGCCTCTAGGCGCGGGAGGCAGGGCTCGGGGAAGAGAAGGAATTTTTCTCTCAGTTCTCAGGGGGCTTCCGGAGCCGTGCTGGGAGCTCCTCCTGTCGGGCTGTAGGGCTACAGGGAACGCCCACGAGAGGGCATGCCTCGAGAAAGCCTTTGAGTCGCCCTAATGGAGAGGAGCATACAGCAAGCTCTTGGAGGTCTTAGTCACTGCAGTGCTTTATTTGAGCGGTGCTGCCCTTCTCAGGACTCCTAGGCGCTTTGGGCGTGCACCCTTTTCCCTGCGAAAAGCCCCTGCCCCTGTGAGCATGCTGTGCCACACCCAGGCCCCCAGGCCCTTCAGAGAGGGGACTACTGTGTTTGCCGAGGGAAGGACTACAACCAGCGCTTTTAAAGGGGACGGCTACGATTCCTCGGCACTCCAACAGCATCAGGAACGCGTTTCTAGCCGGTCCGCCGTGCCCTGGAAGTTTTGCACATGGACCTTCTCTCAGCTGCCCTGAGGAAATAGTCTGCTTAGAACGCCTTCTGGCACCTCCGTTGGAAAGTCGCTCTACTCACGGAGAAAGTCAGCTTGCATTGCAGCGGCAGCTAAAGCAGAGTTCTTCAGGCAACACATCGGTCGTTTGGAAGAGGCAGACGCTTACATGCGTAAAGGGCGCCTGCCTTGGTTGAGGCCGTTTGCTCCACTCAGAACACCCTGCGTAAACACGCTGATCCATGGAAGGACCCGTTGTGTACCTTGTGTGGTTTGAGCCTTGTTGAAGCCCCAGGTGACGTTTACCGCCTGTCGGGCTTCAGGTGCGGGCCTGAAGGCACAGTTGGAAAGTTCCCTCCGTAGGGCCTTGAATTACACGGAGAGGCACCCTCTCTGACGGGCCTCTCGTACACGGGAGGCATGGCTCTGGGAAGAAAATGAGTGCTCTCTCGTAAAACACGGTGCGTCCAGGGCCTGGTTGGGAGCTCATGCCGCTCTGCTCTACACCTACCTGGAGACCGAACGTCAGCCCCTGCCTCGAGCAAAGTCGCTCTATTTGCCCTGCTGAAGCGGAGGCATGCAGCACTTTCCAAGGGGCCTTCGTCGCGGCTCTGCTTTCTCTTCTTGCTAGTGCGCCGTTCAAGACACCCAGGGCCCTCCTGTTTGCACCCGATTCCGTGCAAGACCACTGAATACCGGGAGGCTCCCCTGGCCTGCTCAGCGGCATCCAGGCCGGCAGCCCTTCCCAGTCACTCTGTGTATGCCGAGTGTAGGGCAACGCCCTGCACACCACCCTGGGGAGAGGTAGATTTCCTCGGCACGGCAGCAGCTCCAGGGAAACTGTTCTCTCACGTGCCACTTGTCAAAGAACTCTGCCTCATTGCCCTCGCCTGAGCTGCACCTAGGGAAACCATCTGCTTCGCAGCCCTTCCAGGAACCCTTAGCCGAGGGCACCATACCTGCAGGAGACAGTCGGCTTGCGTTCCCGCTGCCACTGAAGTACAGTGCTTCCTCTTACACTGCAAGCCTTTGGTTGAGGCTATGGCCCGATAGAGGCTACCTAGAGGGTTCCTTGGATGAGGGAGTTGGCTACATACAGAACACCCTGGGAAGAAAAGTGGATTCAGGGCAGGAGCGAGTGCGTAGCTAGTGTCCCTGGGCACTTACTAGAAATGCCAAGGGAGTGGACTACGTGTTCACTGGAAGTGGGGGCCGGAGGGCAGGAGCCTTGAATTCCCATTTTGAAAGCTCCATTCGTGCTGCCTTGGAGCTACCTGAATAACACCGTTTCTGACGGGCCTCTAGGCGCGGGAGGCAGGGCTCGGGGAAGAGAAGGAATTTTTCTCTCAGTTCTCAGGGGGCTTCCGGAGCCGTGCTGGGAGCTCCTCCTGTCGGGCTGTAGGGCTACAGGGAACGCCCACGAGAGGGCATGCCTCGAGAAAGCCTTTGAGTCGCCCTAATGGATCGGAGCATACAGCAAGCTCTTGGAGGTCTTAGTCACTGTAGTGCTTTATTTGAGCGGTGCTGCCCTTCTCAGGACTCCTAGGCGCTTTGGGCGTGCACCCTTTTCCCTGCGAAAAGCCCCTGCCCCTGTGAGCATGCTGTGCCACACCCAGGCCCCCAGGCCCTTCAGAGAGGGGACTACTGTGTTTGCCGAGGGAAGGACTACAACCAGCGCTTTTAAAGGGGACGGCTACGATTCCTCGGCACTCCAACAGCATCAGGAACGCGTTTCTAGCCGGTCCGCCGTGCCCTGGAAGTTTTGCACATGGACCTTCTCTCAGCTGCCCTGAGGAAATAGTCTGCTTAGAACGCCTTCTGGCACCTCCGTTGGAAAGTCGCTCTACTCACGGAGAAAGTCCGCTTGCATTGCAGCGGCAGCTAAAGCAGAGTTCTTCAGGCAACACATCGGTCGTTTGGAAGAGGCAGACGCTTACATGCGTAAAGGGCGCCTGCCTTGGTTGAGGCCGTTTGCTCCACTCAGAACACCCTGCGTAAACACGCTGATCCAGGGAAGGGCCCGTTGTGTACCTTGTGTGGTTTGAGCCTTGTTGAAGCCCCAGGTGACGTTTACCGCCTGTCGGGCTTCAGGTGCGGGCCTGAAGGCACAGTTGGAAAGTTCCCTCCGTAGGGCCTTGAATTACACGGAGAGGCACCCTCTCTGACGGGCCTCTCGTACACGGGAGGCATGGCTCTGGGAAGAAAATGAGTGCTCTCTCGTAAAACACGGTGCGTCCAGGGCCTGGTTGGGAGCTCATGCCGCTCTGCTCTACACCTACCTGGAGACCGAACGTCAGCCCCTGCCTCGAGCAAAGTCTCTCTATTGCCCTGCTGAAGCGGAGGCATGCAGCACTTTCCAAGGGGCCTTCGTCGCGGTTCTGCTTTCTCTTCTTGCTAGTGCGCCGTTCAAGACACCCAGGGCCCTCCTGTTTGCACCCGATTCCGTGCAAGACCACTGAATACCGGGAGGCTCCCCTGGCCTGCTCAGCGGCATCCAGGCCGGCAGCCCTTCCCAGTCACTCTGTGTATGCCGAGTGTAGGGCAACGCCCTGCACACCACCCTGGGGAGAGGTAGATTTCCTCGGCACGGCAGCAGCTCCAGGGAAACTGTTCTCTCACGTGCCACTTGTCAAGGAACTCTGCCTCATTGCCCTCGTCTGAGCTGCACCTAGGGAAACCATCTGCTTCGCAGCCCTTCCAGGAACCCTTAGCCGAGGGCACCATACCTGCAGGAGACAGTCGGCTTGCGTTCCCGCTGCCACTGAAGTACAGTGCTTCCTCTTACACTGCAAGCCTTTGGTTGAGGCTATGGCCCGATAGAGGCTACCTAGAGGGTTCCTTGGATGAGGGAGTTGGCTACATACAGAACACCCTGGGAAGAAAAGTGGATTCAGGGCAGGAGCGAGTGCGTAGCTAGTGTCCCTGGGCACTTACTAGAAATGCCAAGGGAGTGGACTACGTGTTCACTGGAAGTGGGGGCCGGAGGGCAGAAGCCTTGAATTCCCATTTTGAAAGCTCCATTCGTGCTGCCTTGGAGCTACCTGAATAACACCGTTTCTGACGGGCCTCTAGGCGCGGGAGGCAGGGCTCGGGGAAGAGAAGGAATTTTTCTCTCAGTTCTCAGGGGGCTTCCGGAGCCGTGCTGGGAGCTCCTCCTGTCGGGCTGTAGGACTACAGGGAACGCCCACGAGAGGGCATGCCTCGAGAAAGCCTTTGAGTCGCCCTAATGGATCGGAGCATACAGCAAGCTCTTGGAGGTCTTAGTCACTGTAGTGCTTTATTTGAGCGGTGCTGCCCTTCTCAGGACTCCTAGGCGCTTTGGGCGTGCACCCTTTTCCCTGCGAAAAGCCCCTGCCCCTGTGAGCATGCTGTGCCACACCCAGGCCCCCAGGCCCTTCAGAGAGGGGACTACTGTGTTTGCCGAGGGAAGGACTACAACCAGCGCTTTTAAAGGGGACGGCTACGATTCCTCGGCACTCCAACAGTATCAGGAACGCGTTTCTAGCCGGTCCGCCGTGCCCTGGATGTTTTGCACATGGACCTTCTCTCAGCTGCCCTGAGGAAATAGTCTGCTTAGAACGCCTTCTGGCACCTCCGTTGGAAAGTCGCTCTACTCACGGAGAAAGTCCGCTTGCATTGCAGCGGCAGCTAAAGCAGAGTTCTTCAGGCAACACATCGGTCGTTTGGAAGAGGCAGACGCTTACATGCGTAAAGGGCGCCTGCCTTGGTTGAGGCCGTTTGCTCCACTCAGAACACCCTGCGTAAACACGCTGATCCAGGGAAGGGCCCGTTGTGTACCTTGTGTGGTTTGAGCCTTGTTGAAGCCCCAGGTGACGTTTACCGCCTGTCGGGCTTCAGGTGCGGGCCTGAAGGCACAGTTGGAAAGTTCCCTCCGTAGGGCCTTGAATTACACGGAGAGGCACCCTCTCTGACGGGCCTCTCGTACACGGGAGGCATGGCTCTGGGAAGAAAATGAGTGCTCTCTCGTAAAACACGGTGCGTCCAGGGCCTGGTTGGGAGCTCATGCCGCTCTGCTCTACACCTACCTGGAGACCGAACGTCAGCCCCTGCCTCGAGCAAAGTCGCTCTATTGCCCTGCTGAAGCGGAGGCATGCAGCACTTTCCAAGGGGCCTTCGTCGCGGTTCTGCTTTCTCTTCTTGCTAGTGCGCCGTTCAAGACACCCAGGGCCCTCTGTTTGCACCCGATTCCGTGCAAGACCACTGAATACCGGGAGGCTCCCCTGGCCTGCTCAGCGGCATCCAGGCCGGCAGCCCTTCCCAGTCACTCTGTGTATGCCGAGTGTAGGGCAACGCCCTGCACACCACCCTGGGGAGAGGTAGATTTCCTCGGCACGGCAGCAGCTCCAGGGAAACTGTTCTCTCACGTGCCACTTGTCAAGGAACTCTGCCTCATTGCCCTCGCCTGAGCTGCACCTAGGGAAACCATCTGCTTCGCAGCCCTTCCAGGAACCCTTAGCCGAGGGCACCATACCTGCAGGAGACAGTCGGCTTGCGTTCCCGCTGCCACTGAAGTACAGTGCTTCCTCTTACACTGCAAGCCTTTGGTTGAGGCTATGGCCCGATAGAGGCTACCTAGAGGGTTCCTTGGATGAGGGAGTTGGCTACATACAGAACACCCTGGGAAGAAAAGTGGATTCAGGGCAGGAGCGAGTGCGTAGCTAGTGTCCCTGGGCACTTACTAGAAATGCCAAGGGAGTGGACTACGTGTTCACTGGAAGTGGGGGCCGGAGGGCAGAAGCCTTGAATTCCCATTTTGAAAGCTCCATTCGTGCTGCCTTGGAGCTACCTGAATAACACCGTTTCTGACGGGCCTCTAGGCGCGGGAGGCAGGGCTCGGGGAAGAGAAGGAATTTTTCTCTCAGTTCTCAGGGGGCTTCCGGAGCCGTGCTGGGAGTTCCTCCTGTCGGGCTGTAGGACTACAGGGAACGCCCACGAGAGGGCATGCCTCGAGAAAGCCTTTGAGTCGCCCTAATGGATCGGAGCATACAGCAAGCTCTTGGAGGTCTTAGTCACTGTAGTGCTTTATTTGAGCGGTGCTGCCCTTCTCAGGACCCCTAGGCGCTTTGGGCGTGCACCCTTTTCCCTGCGAAAAGCCCCTGCCCCTGTGAGCATGCTGTGCCACACCCAGGCCCCCAGGCCCTTCAGAGAGGGGACTACTGTGTTTGCCGAGGGAAGGACTACAACCAGCGCTTTTAAAGGGGACGGCTACGATTCCTCGGCACTCCAACAGCATCAGGAACGCGTTTCTAGCCGGTCCGCCGTGCCCTGGAAGTTTTGCACATGGACCTTCTCTCAGCTGCCCTGAGGAAATAGTCTGCTTAGAACGCCTTCTGGCACCTCCGTTGGAAAGTCGCTCTACTCACGGAGAAAGTCCGCTTGCATTGCAGCGGCAGCTAAAGCAGAGTTCTTCAGGCAACACATCGGTCGTTTGGAAGAGGCAGACGCTTACATGCGTAAAGGGCGCCTGCCTTGGTTGAGGCCGTTTGCTCCACTCAGAACACCCTGCGTAAACACGCTGATCCAGGGAAGGACCCGTTGTGTACCTTGTGTGGTTTGAGCCTTGTTGAAGCCCCAGGTGACGTTTACCGCCTGTCGGGCTTCAGGTGCGGGCCTGAAGGCACAGTTGGAAAGTTCCCTCCGTAGGGCCTTGAATTACACGGAGAGGCACCCTCTCTGACGGGCCTCTCGTACACGGGAGGCATGGCTCTGGGAAGAAAATGAGTGCTCTCTCGTAAAACACGGTGCGTCCAGGGCCTGGTTGGGAGCTCATGCCGCTCTGCTCTACACCTACCTGGAGACCGAACGTCAGCCCCTGCCTCGAGCAAAGTCGCTCTATTTGCCCTGCTGAAGCGGAGGCATGCAGCACTTTCCAAGGGGCCTTCGTCGCGGCTCTGCTTTCTCTTCTTGCTAGTGCGCCGTTCAAGACACCCAGGGCCCTCCTGTTTGCACCCGATTCCGTGCAAGACCACTGAATACCGGGAGGCTCCCCTGGCCTGCTCAGCGGCATCCAGGCCGGCAGCCCTTCCCAGTCACTCTGTGTATGCCGAGTGTAGGGCAACGCCCTGCACACCACCCTGGGGAGAGGTAGATTTCCTCGGCACGGCAGCAGCTCCAGGGAAACTGTTCTCTCACGTGCCACTTGTCAAGGAACTCTGCCTCATTGCCCTCGCCTGAGCTGCACCTAGGGAAACCATCTGCTTCGCAGCCCTTCCAGGAACCCTTAGCCGAGGGCACCATACCTGCAGGAGACAGTCGGCTTGCGTTCCCGCTGCCACTGAAGTACAGTGCTTCCTCTTACACTGCAAGCCTTTGGTTGAGGCTATGGCCCGATAGAGGCTACCTAGAGGGTTCCTTGGATGAGGGAGTTGGCTACATACAGAACACCCTGGGAAGAAAAGTGGATTCAGGGCAGGAGCGAGTGCGTAGCTAGTGTCCCTGGGCACTTACTAGAAATGCCAAGGGAGTGGACTACGTATTCACTGGAAGTGGGGGCCGGAGGGCAGAAGCCTTGACTTCCCATTTTGAAAGCTCCATTCGTGCTGCCTTGGAGCTACCTGAATAACACCGTTTCTGACGGGCCTCTAGGCGCGGGAGGCAGGGCTCGGGGAAGAGAAGGAATTTTTCTCTCAGTTCTCAGGGGGCTTCCGGAGCCGTGCTGGGAGCTCCTCCTGTCGGGCTGTAGGACTACAGGGAACGCCCACGAGAGGGCATGCCTCGAGAAAGCCTTTGAGTCGCCCTAATGGATCGGAGCATACAGCAAGCTCTTGGAGGTCTTAGTCACTGTAGTGCTTTATTTGAGCGGTGCTGCCCTTCTCAGGACTCCTAGGCGCTTTGGGCGTGCACCCTTTTCCCTGCGAAAAGCCCCTGCCCCTGTGAGCATGCTGTGCCACACCCAGGCCCCCAGGCCCTTCAGAGAGGGGACTACTGTGTTTGCCGAGGGAAGGACTACAACCAGCGCTTTTAAAGGGGACGGCTACGATTCCTCGGCACTCCAACAGTATCAGGAACGCGTTTCTAGCCGGTCCGCCGTGCCCTGGATGTTTTGCACATGGACCTTCTCTCAGCTGCCCTGAGGAAATAGTCTGCTTAGAACGCCTTCTGGCACCTCCGTTGGAAAGTCGCTCTACTCACGGAGAAAGTCCGCTTGCATTGCAGCGGCAGCTAAAGCAGAGTTCTTCAGGCAACACATCGGTCGTTTGGAAGAGGCAGACGCTTACATGCGTAAAGGGCGCCTGCCTTGGTTGAGGCCGTTTGCTCCACTCAGAACACCCTGCGTAAACACGCTGATCCAGGGAAGGGCCCGTTGTGTACCTTGTGTGGTTTGAGCCTTGTTGAAGCCCCAGGTGACGTTTACCGCCTGTCGGGCTTCAGGTGCGGGCCTGAAGGCACAGTTGGAAAGTTCCCTCCGTAGGGCCTTGAATTACACGGAGAGGCACCCTCTCTGACGGGCCTCTCGTACACGGGAGGCATGGCTCTGGGAAGAAAATGAGTGCTCTCTCGTAAAACACGGTGCGTCCAGGGCCTGGTTGGGAGCTCATGCCGCTCTGCTCTACACCTACCTGGAGACCGAACGTCAGCCCCTGCCTCGAGCAAAGTCGCTCTATTGCCCTGCTGAAACGGAGGCATGCAGCACTTTCCAAGGGGCCTTCGTCGCGGTTCTGCTTTCTCTTCTTGCTAGTGCGCCGTTCAAGACACCCAGGGCCCTCCTGTTTGCACCCGATTCCGTGCAAGACCACTGAATACCGGGAGGCTCCCCTGGCCTGCTCAGCGGCATCCAGGCCGGCAGCCCTTCCCAGTCACTCTGTGTATGCCGAGTGTAGGGCAACGCCCTGCACACCACCCTGGGGAGAGGTAGATTTCCTCGGCACGGCAGCAGCTCCAGGGAAACTGTTCTCTCACGTGCCACTTGTCAAGGAACTCTGCCTCATTGCCCTCGTCTGAGCTGCACCTAGGGAAACCATCTGCTTCGCAGCCCTTCCAGGAACCCTTAGCCAAGGGCACCATACCTGCAGGAGACAGTCGGCTTGCGTTCCCGCTGCCACTGAAGTACAGTGCTTCCTCTTACACTGCAAGCCTTTGGTTGAGGCTATGGCCCGATAGAGGCTACCTAGAGGGTTCCTTGGATGAGGGAGTTGGCTACATACAGAACACCCTGGGAAGAAAAGTGGATTCAGGGCAGGAGCGAGTGCGTAGCTAGTGTCCCTGGGCACTTACTAGAAATGCCAAGGGAGTGGACTACGTGTTCACTGGAAGTGGGGGCCGGAGGGCAGGAGCCTTGAATTCCCATTTTGAAAGCTCCATTCGTGCTGCCTTGGAGCTACCTGAATAACACCGTTTCTGACGGGCCTCTAGGCGCGGGAGGCAGGGCTCGGGGAAGAGAAGGAATTTTTCTCTCAGTTCTCAGGGGGCTTCCGGAGCCGTGCTGGGAGTTCCTCCTGTTGGGCTGTAGGACTACAGGGAACGCCCACGAGAGGGCATGCCTCGAGAAAGCCTTTGAGTCGCCCTAATGGATCGGAGCATACAGCAAGCTCTTGGAGGTCTTAGTCACTGTAGTGCTTTATTTGAGCGGTGCTGCCCTTCTCAGGACTCCTAGGCGCTTTGGGCGTGCACCCTTTTCCCTGCGAAAAGCCCCTGCCCCTGTGAGCATGCTGTGCCACACCCAGGCCCCCAGGCCCTTCAGAGAGGGGACTACTGTGTTTGCCGAGGGAAGGACTACAACCAGCGCTTTTAAAGGGGACGGCTAGGATTCCTCGGCACTCCAACAGTATCAGGAACGCGTTTCTAGCCGGTCCGCCGTGCCCTGGATGTTTTGCACATGGACCTTCTCTCAGCTGCCCTGAGGAAATAGTCTGCTTAGAACGCCTTCTGGCACCTCCGTTGGAAAGTCGCTCTACTCACGGAGAAAGTCCGCTTGCATTGCAGCGGCAGCTAAAGCAGAGTTCTTCAGGCAACACATCGGTCGTTTGGAAGAGGCAGACGCTTACATGCGTAAAGGGCGCCTGCCTTGGTTGAGGCGGTTTGCTCCACTCAGAACACCCTGCGTAAACACGCTGATCCAGGGAAGGGCCCGTTGTGTACCTTGTGTGGTTTGAGCCTTGTTGAAGCCCCAGGTGACGTTTACCGCCTGTCGGGCTTCAGGTGCGGGCCTGAAGGCACAGTTGGAAAGTTCCCTCCGTAGGGCCTTGAATTACACGGAGAGGCACCCTCTCTGACGGGCCTCTCGTACACGGGAGGCATGGCTCTGGGAAGAAAATGAGTGCTCTCTCGTAAAACACGGTGCGTCCAGGGCCTGGTTGGGAGCTCATGCCGCTCTGCTCTACACCTACCTGGAGACCGAACGTCAGCCCCTGCCTCGAGCAAAGTCGCTCTATTGCCCTGCTGAAACGGAGGCATGCAGCACTTTCCAAGGGGCCTTCGTCGCGGTTCTGCTTTCTCTTCTTGCTAGTGCGCCGTTCAAGACACCCAGGGCCCTCCTGTTTGCACCCGATTCCGTGCAAGACCACTGAATACCGGGAGGCTCCCCTGGCCTGCTCAGCGGCATCCAGGCCGGCAGCCCTTCCCAGTCACTCTGTGTATGCCGAGTGTAGGGCAACGCCCTGCACACCACCCTGGGGAGAGGTAGATTTCCTCGGCACGGCAGCAGCTCCAGGGAAACTGTTCTCTCACGTGCCACTTGTCAAGGAACTCTGCCTCATTGCCCTCGTCTGAGCTGCACCTAGGGAAACCATCTGCTTCGCAGCCCTTCCAGGAACCCTTAGCCAAGGGCACCATACCTGCAGGAGACAGTCGGCTTGCGTTCCCGCTGCCACTGAAGTACAGTGCTTCCTCTTACACTGCAAGCCTTTGGTTGAGGCTATGGCCCGATAGAGGCTACCTAGAGGGTTCCTTGGATGAGGGAGTTGGCTACATACAGAACACCCTGGGAAGAAAAGTGGATTCAGGGCAGGAGCGAGTGCGTAGCTAGTGTCCCTGGGCACTTACTAGAAATGCCAAGGGAGTGGACTACGTGTTCACTGGAAGTGGGGGCCGGAGGGCAGGAGCCTTGAATTCCCATTTTGAAAGCTCCATTCGTGCTGCCTTGGAGCTACCTGAATAACACCGTTTCTGACGGGCCTCTAGGCGCGGGAGGCAGGGCTCGGGGAAGAGAAGGAATTTTTCTCTCAGTTCTCAGGGGGCTTCCGGAGCCGTGCTGGGAGCTCCTCCTGTCGGGCTGTAGGACTACAGGGAACGCCCACGAGAGGGCATGCCTCGAGAAAGCCTTTGAGTCGCCCTAATGGATCGGAGCATACAGCAAGCTCTTGGAGGTCTTAGTCACTGTAGTGCTTTATTTGAGCGGTGCTGCCCTTCTCAGGACCCCTAGGCGCTTTGGGCGTGCACCCTTTTCCCTGCGAAAAGCCCCTGCCCCTGTGAGCATGCTGTGCCACACCCAGGCCCCCAGGCCCTTCAGAGAGGGGACTACTGTGTTTGCCGAGGGAAGGACTACAACCAGCGCTTTTAAAGGGGACGGCTAGGATTCCTCGGCACTCCAACAGCATCAGGAACGCGTTTCTAGCCGGTCCGCCGTGCCCTGGAAGTTTTGCACATGGACCTTCTCTCAGCTGCCCTGAGGAAATAGTCTGCTTAGAACGCCTTCTGGCACCTCCGTTGGAAAGCCGCTCTACTCACGGAGAAAGTCCGCTTGCATTGCAGCGGCAGCTAAAGCAGAGTTCTTCAGGCAACACATCGGTCGTTTGGAAGAGGCAGACGCTTACATGCGTAAAGGGCGCCTGCCTTGGTTGAGGCCGTTTGCTCCACTCAGAACACCCTGCGTAAACACGCTGATCCATGGAAGGACCCGTTGTGTACCTTGTGTGGTTTGAGCCTTGTTGAAGCCCCAGGTGACGTTTACCGCCTGTCGGGCTTCAGGTGCGGGCCTGAAGGCACAGTTGGAAAGTTCCCTCCGTAGGGCCTTGAATTACACGGAGAGGCACCCTCTCTGACGGGCCTCTCGTACACGGGAGGCATGGCTCTGGGAAGAAAATGAGTGCTCTCTCGTAAAACACGGTGCGTCCAGGGCCTGGTTGGGAGCTCATGCCGCTCTGCTCTACACCTACCTGGAGACCGAACGTCAGCCCCTGCCTCGAGCAAAGTCGCTCTATTTGCCCTGCTGAAGCGGAGGCATGCAGCACTTTCCAAGGGGCCTTCGTCGCGGCTCTGCTTTCTCTTCTTGCTAGTGCGCCGTTCAAGACACCCAGGGCCCTCCTGTTTGCACCCGATTCCGTGCAAGACCACTGAATACCGGGAGGCTCCCCTGGCCTGCTCAGCGGCATCCAGGCCGGCAGCCCTTCCCAGTCACTCTGTGTATGCCGAGTGTAGGGCAACGCCCTGCACACCACCCTGGGGAGAGGTAGATTTCCTCGGCACGGCAGCAGCTCCAGGGAAACTGTTCTCTCACGTGCCACTTGTCAAAGAACTCTGCCTCATTGCCCTCGCCTGAGCTGCACCTAGGGAAACCATCTGCTTCGCAGCCCTTCCAGGAACCCTTAGCCGAGGGCACCATACCTGCAGGAGACAGTCGGCTTGCGTTCCCGCTGCCACTGAAGTACAGTGCTTCCTCTTACACTGCAAGCCTTTGGTTGAGGCTATGGCCCGATAGAGGCTACCTAGAGGGTTCCTTGGATGAGGGAGTTGGCTACATACAGAACACCCTGGGAAGAAAAGTGGATTCAGGGCAGGAGCGAGTGCGTAGCTAGTGTCCCTGGGCACTTACTAGAAATGCCAAGGGAGTGGACTACGTGTTCACTGGAAGTGGGGGCCGGAGGGCAGGAGCCTTGAATTCCCATTTTGAAAGCTCCATTCGTGCTGCCTTGGAGCTACCTGAATAACACCGTTTCTGACGGGCCTCTAGGCGCGGGAGGCAGGGCTCGGGGAAGAGAAGGAATTTTTCTCTCAGTTCTCAGGGGGCTTCCGGAGCCGTGCTGGGAGCTCCTCCTGTCGGGCTGTAGGGCTACAGGGAACGCCCACGAGAGGGCATGCCTCGAGAAAGCCTTTGAGTCGCCCTAATGGATCGGAGCATACAGCAAGCTCTTGGAGGTCTTAGTCACTGTAGTGCTTTATTTGAGCGGTGCTGCCCTTCTCAGGACTCCTAGGCGCTTTGGGCGTGCACCCTTTTCCCTGCGAAAAGCCCCTGCCCCTGTGAGCATGCTGTGCCACACCCAGGCCCCCAGGCCCTTCAGAGAGGGGACTACTGTGTTTGCCGAGGGAAGGACTACAACCAGCGCTTTTAAAGGGGACGGCTACGATTCCTCGGCACTCCAACAGCATCAGGAACGCGTTTCTAGCCGGTCCGCCGTGCCCTGGAAGTTTTGCACATGGACCTTCTCTCAGCTGCCCTGAGGAAATAGTCTGCTTAGAACGCCTTCTGGCACCTCCGTTGGAAAGTCGCTCTACTCACGGAGAAAGTCCGCTTGCATTGCAGCGGCAGCTAAAGCAGAGTTCTTCAGGCAACACATCGGTCGTTTGGAAGAGGCAGACGCTTACATGCGTAAAGGGCGCCTGCCTTGGTTGAGGCCGTTTGCTCCACTCAGAACACCCTGCGTAAACACGCTGATCCAGGGAAGGGCCCGTTGTGTACCTTGTGTGGTTTGAGCCTTGTTGAAGCCCCAGGTGACGTTTACCGCCTGTCGGGCTTCAGGTGCGGGCCTGAAGGCACAGTTGGAAAGTTCCCTCCGTAGGGCCTTGAATTACACGGAGAGGCACCCTCTCTGACGGGCCTCTCGTACACGGGAGGCATGGCTCTGGGAAGAAAATGAGTGCTCTCTCGTAAAACACGGTGCGTCCAGGGCCTGGTTGGGAGCTCATGCCGCTCTGCTCTACACCTACCTGGAGACCGAACGTCAGCCCCTGCCTCGAGCAAAGTCTCTCTATTGCCCTGCTGAAGCGGAGGCATGCAGCACTTTCCAAGGGGCCTTCGTCGCGGTTCTGCTTTCTCTTCTTGCTAGTGCGCCGTTCAAGACACCCAGGGCCCTCCTGTTTGCACCCGATTCCGTGCAAGACCACTGAATACCGGGAGGCTCCCCTGGCCTGCTCAGCGGCATCCAGGCCGGCAGCCCTTCCCAGTCACTCTGTGTATGCCGAGTGTAGGGCAACGCCCTGCACACCACCCTGGGGAGAGGTAGATTTCCTCGGCATGGCAGCAGCTCCAGGGAAACTGTTCTCTCACGTGCCACTTGTCAAGGAACTCTGCCTCATTGCCCTCGTCTGAGCTGCACCTAGGGAAACCATCTGCTTCGCAGCCCTTCCAGGAACCCTTAGCCGAGGGCACCATACCTGCAGGAGACAGTCGGCTTGCGTTCCCGCTGCCACTGAAGTACAGTGCTTCCTCTTACACTGCAAGCCTTTGGTTGAGGCTATGGCCCGATAGAGGCTACCTAGAGGGTTCCTTGGATGAGGGAGTTGGCTACATACAGAACACCCTGGGAAGAAAAGTGGATTCAGGGCAGGAGCGAGTGCGTAGCTAGTGTCCCTGGGCACTTACTAGAAATGCCAAGGGAGTGGACTACGTGTTCACTGGAAGTGGGGGCCGGAGGGCAGGAGCCTTGAATTCCCATTTTGAAAGCTCCATTCGTGCTGCCTTGGAGCTACCTGAATAACACCGTTTCTGACGGGCCTCTAGGCGCGGGAGGCAGGGCTCGGGGAAGAGAAGGAATTTTTCTCTCAGTTCTCAGGGGGCTTCCGGAGCCGTGCTGGGAGCTCCTCCTGTCGGGCTGTAGGGCTACAGGGAACGCCCACGAGAGGGCATGCCTCGAGAAAGCCTTTGAGTCGCCCTAATGGAGAGGAGCATACAGCAAGCTCTTGGAGGTCTTAGTCACTGCAGTGCTTTATTTGAGCGGTGCTGCCCTTCTCAGGACTCCTAGGCGCTTTGGGCGTGCACCCTTTTCCCTGCGAAAAGCCCCTGCCCCTGTGAGCATGCTGTGCCACACCCAGGCCCCCAGGCCCTTCAGAGAGGGGACTACTGTGTTTGCCGAGGGAAGGACTACAACCAGCGCTTTTAAAGGGGACGGCTACGATTCCTCGGCACTCCAACAGCATCAGGAACGCGTTTCTAGCCGGTCCGCCGTGCCCTGGAAGTTTTGCACATGGACCTTCTCTCAGCTGCCCTGAGGAAATAGTCTGCTTAGAACGCCTTCTGGCACCTCCGTTGGAAAGTCGCTCTACTCACGGAGAAAGTCAGCTTGCATTGCAGCGGCAGCTAAAGCAGAGTTCTTCAGGCAACACATCGGTCGTTTGGAAGAGGCAGACGCTTACATGCGTAAAGGGCGCCTGCCTTGGTTGAGGCCGTTTGCTCCACTCAGAACACCCTGCGTAAACACGCTGATCCATGGAAGGACCCGTTGTGTACCTTGTGTGGTTTGAGCCTTGTTGAAGCCCCAGGTGACGTTTACCGCCTGTCGGGCTTCAGGTGCGGGCCTGAAGGCACAGTTGGAAAGTTCCCTCCGTAGGGCCTTGAATTACACGGAGAGGCACCCTCTCTGACGGGCCTCTCGTACACGGGAGGCATGGCTCTGGGAAGAAAATGAGTGCTCTCTCGTAAAACACGGTGCGTCCAGGGCCTGGTTGGGAGCTCATGCCGCTCTGCTCTACACCTACCTGGAGACCGAACGTCAGCCCCTGCCTCGAGCAAAGTCGCTCTATTTGCCCTGCTGAAGCGGAGGCATGCAGCACTTTCCAAGGGGCCTTCGTCGCGGCTCTGCTTTCTCTTCTTGCTAGTGCGCCGTTCAAGACACCCAGGGCCCTCCTGTTTGCACCCGATTCCGTGCAAGACCACTGAATACCGGGAGGCTCCCCTGGCCTGCTCAGCGGCATCCAGGCCGGCAGCCCTTCCCAGTCACTCTGTGTATGCCGAGTGTAGGGCAACGCCCTGCACACCACCCTGGGGAGAGGTAGATTTCCTCGGCACGGCAGCAGCTCCAGGGAAACTGTTCTCTCACGTGCCACTTGTCAAAGAACTCTGCCTCATTGCCCTCGCCTGAGCTGCACCTAGGGAAACCATCTGCTTCGCAGCCCTTCCAGGAACCCTTAGCCGAGGGCACCATACCTGCAGGAGACAGTCGGCTTGCGTTCCCGCTGCCACTGAAGTACAGTGCTTCCTCTTACACTGCAAGCCTTTGGTTGAGGCTATGGCCCGATAGAGGCTACCTAGAGGGTTCCTTGGATGAGGGAGTTGGCTACATACAGAACACCCTGGGAAGAAAAGTGGATTCAGGGCAGGAGCGAGTGCGTAGCTAGTGTCCCTGGGCACTTACTAGAAATGCCAAGGGAGTGGACTACGTGTTCACTGGAAGTGGGGGCCGGAGGGCAGGAGCCTTGAATTCCCATTTTGAAAGCTCCATTCGTGCTGCCTTGGAGCTACCTGAATAACACCGTTTCTGACGGGCCTCTAGGCGCGGGAGGCAGGGCTCGGGGAAGAGAAGGAATTTTTCTCTCAGTTCTCAGGGGGCTTCCGGAGCCGTGCTGGGAGCTCCTCCTGTCGGGCTGTAGGGCTACAGGGAACGCCCACGAGAGGGCATGCCTCGAGAAAGCCTTTGAGTCGCCCTAATGGATCGGAGCATACAGCAAGCTCTTGGAGGTCTTAGTCACTGTAGTGCTTTATTTGAGCGGTGCTGCCCTTCTCAGGACTCCTAGGCGCTTTGGGCGTGCACCCTTTTCCCTGCGAAAAGCCCCTGCCCCTGTGAGCATGCTGTGCCACACCCAGGCCCCCAGGCCCTTCAGAGAGGGGACTACTGTGTTTGCCGAGGGAAGGACTACAACCAGCGCTTTTAAAGGGGACGGCTACGATTCCTCGGCACTCCAACAGCATCAGGAACGCGTTTCTAGCCGGTCCGCCGTGCCCTGGAAGTTTTGCACATGGACCTTCTCTCAGCTGCCCTGAGGAAATAGTCTGCTTAGAACGCCTTCTGGCACCTCCGTTGGAAAGTCGCTCTACTCACGGAGAAAGTCCGCTTGCATTGCAGCGGCAGCTAAAGCAGAGTTCTTCAGGCAACACATCGGTCGTTTGGAAGAGGCAGACGCTTACATGCGTAAAGGGCGCCTGCCTTGGTTGAGGCCGTTTGCTCCACTCAGAACACCCTGCGTAAACACGCTGATCCAGGGAAGGGCCCGTTGTGTACCTTGTGTGGTTTGAGCCTTGTTGAAGCCCCAGGTGACGTTTACCGCCTGTCGGGCTTCAGGTGCGGGCCTGAAGGCACAGTTGGAAAGTTCCCTCCGTAGGGCCTTGAATTACACGGAGAGGCACCCTCTCTGACGGGCCTCTCGTACACGGGAGGCATGGCTCTGGGAAGAAAATGAGTGCTCTCTCGTAAAACACGGTGCGTCCAGGGCCTGGTTGGGAGCTCATGCCGCTCTGCTCTACACCTACCTGGAGACCGAACGTCAGCCCCTGCCTCGAGCAAAGTCTCTCTATTGCCCTGCTGAAGCGGAGGCATGCAGCACTTTCCAAGGGGCCTTCGTCGCGGCTCTGCTTTCTCTTCTTGCTAGTGCGCCGTTCAAGACACCCAGGGCCCTCCTGTTTGCACCCGATTCCGTGCAAGACCACTGAATACCGGGAGGCTCCCCTGGCCTGCTCAGCGGCATCCAGGCCGGCAGCCCTTCCCAGTCACTCTGTGTATGCCGAGTGTAGGGCAACGCCCTGCACACCACCCTGGGGAGAGGTAGATTTCCTCGGCACGGCAGCAGCTCCAGGGAAACTGTTCTCTCACGTGCCACTTGTCAAGGAACTCTGCCTCATTGCCCTCGTCTGAGCTGCACCTAGGGAAACCATCTGCTTCGCAGCCCTTCCAGGAACCCTTAGCCAAGGGCACCATACCTGCAGGAGACAGTCGGCTTGCGTTCCCGCTGCCACTGAAGTACAGTGCTTCCTCTTACACTGCAAGCCTTTGGTTGAGGCTATGGCCCGATAGAGGCTACCTAGAGGGTTCCTTGGATGAGGGAGTTGGCTACATACAGAACACCCTGGGAAGAAAAGTGGATTCAGGGCAGGAGCGAGTGCGTAGCTAGTGTCCCTGGGCACTTACTAGAAATGCCAAGGGAGTGGACTACGTGTTCACTGGAAGTGGGGGCCGGAGGGCAGGAGCCTTGAATTCCCATTTTGAAAGCTCCATTCGTGCTGCCTTGGAGCTACCTGAATAACACCGTTTCTGACGGGCCTCTAGGCGCGGGAGGCAGGGCTCGGGGAAGAGAAGGAATTTTTCTCTCAGTTCTCAGGGGGCTTCCGGAGCCGTGCTGGGAGCTCCTCCTGTCGGGCTGTAGGGCTACAGGGAACGCCCACGAGAGGGCATGCCTCGAGAAAGCCTTTGAGTCGCCCTAATGGATCGGAGCATACAGCAAGCTCTTGGAGGTCTTAGTCACTGTAGTGCTTTATTTGAGCGGTGCTGCCCTTCTCAGGACTCCTAGGCGCTTTGGGCGTGCACCATTTTCCCTGCGAAAAGCCCCTGCCCCTGTGAGCATGCTGTGCCACACCCAGGCCCCCAGGCCCTTCAGAGAGGGGACTACTGTGTTTGCCGAGGGAAGGACTACAACCAGCGCTTTTAAAGGGGACGGCTAGGATTCCTCGGCACTCCAACAGTATCAGGAACGCGTTTCTAGCCGGTCCGCCGTGCCCTGGATGTTTTGCACATGGACCTTCTCTCAGCTGCCCTGAGGAAATAGTCTGCTTAGAACGCCTTCTGGCACCTCCGTTGGAAAGTCGCTCTACTCACGGAGAAAGTCCGCTTGCATTGCAGCGGCAGCTAAAGCAGAGTTCTTCAGGCAACACATCGGTCGTTTGGAAGAGGCAGACGCTTACATGCGTAAAGGGCGCCTGCCTTGGTTGAGGCCGTTTGCTCCACTCAGAACACCCTGCGTAAACACGCTGATCCAGGGAAGGGCCCGTTGTGTACCTTGTGTGGTTTGAGCCTTGTTGAAGCCCCAGGTGACGTTTACCGCCTGTCGGGCTTCAGGTGCGGGCCTGAAGGCACAGTTGGAAAGTTCCCTCCGTAGGGCCTTGAATTACACGGAGAGGCACCCTCTCTGACGGGCCTCTCGTACACGGGAGGCATGGCTCTGGGAAGAAAATGAGTGCTCTCTCGTAAAACACGGTGCGTCCAGGGCCTGGTTGGGAGCTCATGCCGCTCTGCTCTACACCTACCTGGAGACCGAACGTCAGCCCCTGCCTCGAGCAAAGTCGCTCTATTGCCCTGCTGAAACGGAGGCATGCAGCACTTTCCAAGGGGCCTTCGTCGCGGTTCTGCTTTCTCTTCTTGCTAGTGCGCCGTTCAAGACACCCAGGGCCCTCCTGTTTGCACCCGATTCCGTGCAAGACCACTGAATACCGGGAGGCTCCCCTGGCCTGCTCAGCGGCATCCAGGCCGGCAGCCCTTCCCAGTCACTCTGTGTATGCCGAGTGTAGGGCAACGCCCTGCACACCACCCTGGGGAGAGGTAGATTTCCTCGGCACGGCAGCAGCTCCAGGGAAACTGTTCTCTCACGTGCCACTTGTCAAGGAACTCTGCCTCATTGCCCTCGTCTGAGCTGCACCTAGGGAAACCATCTGCTTCGCAGCCCTTCCAGGAACCCTTAGCCAAGGGCACCATACCTGCAGGAGACAGTCGGCTTGCGTTCCCGCTGCCACTGAAGTACAGTGCTTCCTCTTACACTGCAAGCCTTTGGTTGAGGCTATGGCCCGATAGAGGCTACCTAGAGGGTTCCTTGGATGAGGGAGTTGGCTACATACAGAACACCCTGGGAAGAAAAGTGGATTCAGGGCAGGAGCGAGTGCGTAGCTAGTGTCCCTGGGCACTTACTAGAAATGCCAAGGGAGTGGACTACGTGTTCACTGGAAGTGGGGGCCGGAGGGCAGGAGCCTTGAATTCCCATTTTGAAAGCTCCATTCGTGCTGCCTTGGAGCTACCTGAATAACACCGTTTCTGACGGGCCTCTAGGCGCGGGAGGCAGGGCTCGGGGAAGAGAAGGAATTTTTCTCTCAGTTCTCAGGGGGCTTCCGGAGCCGTGCTGGGAGTTCCTCCTGTCGGGCTGTAGGACTACAGGGAACGGCCACGAGAGGGCATGCCTCGAGAAAGCCTTTGAGTCGCCCTAATGGATCGGAGCATACAGCAAGCTCTTGGAGGTCTTAGTCACTGTAGTGCTTTATTTGAGCGGTGCTGCCCTTCTCAGGACCCCTAGGCGCTTTGGGCGTGCACCCTTTTCCCTGCGAAAAGCCCCTGCCCCTGTGAGCATGCTGTGCCACACCCAGGCCCCCAGGCCCTTCAGAGAGGGGACTACTGTGTTTGCCGAGGGAAGGACTACAACCAGCGCTTTTAAAGGGGACGGCTAGGATTCCTCGGCACTCCAACAGCATCAGGAACGCGTTTCTAGCCGGTCCGCCGTGCCCTGGAAGTTTTGCACATGGACCTTCTCTCAGCTGCCCTGAGGAAATAGTCTGCTTAGAACGCCTTCTGGCACCTCCGTTGGAAAGCCGCTCTACTCACGGAGAAAGTCCGCTTGCATTGCAGCGGCAGCTAAAGCAGAGTTCTTCAGGCAACACATCGGTCGTTTGGAAGAGGCAGACGCTTACATGCGTAAAGGGCGCCTGCCTTGGTTGAGGCCGTTTGCTCCACTCAGAACACCCTTGCGTATACACGCTGATCCAGGGAAGGGCCGGTTTTTTACCTTGTGTGGTTGGTGCCTTGTTGAAGGCCCAGGTGACGTTTACCGCCTGTCGGGCTTCAGGTGCGGGCCTGAAGGCACAGTTGGAAAGTTCCCTCCGTAGGGCCTTGAATTACTCGGAGAGGCACCCTCTCTGACGGGCCTCTCGTACACGGGAGGCATGGCTCTGGGAAGAAAATGAGTGCTCTCTCGTAAAACACGGTGCGTCCAGGGCCTGGTTGGGAGCTCATGCCGCTCTGCTCTACACCTACCTGGAGACCGAACGTCAGCCCCTGCCTCGAGCAAAGTCGCTCTATTGCCCTGCTGAAGCGGAGGCATGCAGCACTTTCCAAGGGGCCTTCGTCGCGGCTCTGCTTTCTCTTCTTGCTAGTGCGCCGTTCAAGACACCCAGGGCCCTCCTGTTTGCACCCGATTCCGTGCAAGACCACTGAATACCGGGAGGCTCCCCTGGCCTGCTCAGCGGCATCCAGGCCGGCAGCCCTTCCCAGTCACTCTGTGTATGCCGAGTGTAGGGCAACGCCCTGCACACCACCCTGGGGAGAGGTAGATTTCCTCGGCACGGCAGCAGCTCCAGGGAAACTGTTCTCTCACGTGCCACTTGTCAAGGAACTCTGCCTCATTACCCTCGCCTGAGCTGCACCTAGGGAAACCATCTGCTTCGCAGCCCTTCCAGGAACCCTTAGCCAAGGGCACCATACCTGCAGGAGACAGTCGGCTTGCGTTCCCGCTGCCACTGAAGTACAGTGCTTCCTCTTACACTGCAAGCCTTTGGTTGAGGCTATGGCCCGATAGAGGCTACCTAGAGGGTTCCTTGGATGAGGGAGTTGGCTACATACAGAACACCCTGGGAAGAAAAGTGGATTCAGGGCAGGAGCGAGTGCGTAGCTAGTGTCCCTGGGCACTTACTAGAAATGCCAAGGGAGTGGACTACGTGTTCACTGGAAGTGGGGGCCGGAGGGCAGAAGCCTTGACTTCCCATTTTGAAAGCTCCATTCGTGCTGCCTTGGAGCTACCTGAATAACACCGTTTCTGACGGGCCTCTAGGCGCGGGAGGCAGGGCTCGGGGAAGAGAAGGAATTTTTCTCTCAGTTCTCAGGGGGCTTCCGGAGCCGTGCTGGGAGCTCCTCCTGTCGGGCTGTAGGGCTACAGGGAACGCCCACGAGAGGGCATGCCTCGAGAAAGCCTTTGAGTCGCCCTAATGGATCGGAGCATACAGCAAGCTCTTGGAGGTCTTAGTCACTGTAGTGCTTTATTTGAGCGGTGCTGCCCTTCTCAGGACTCCTAGGCGCTTTGGGCGTGCACCCTTTTCCCTGCGAAAAGCCCCTGCCCCTGTGAGCATGCTGTGCCACACCCAGGCCCCCAGGCCCTTCAGAGAGGGGACTACTGTGTTTGCCGAGGGAAGGACTACAACCAGCGCTTTTAAAGGGGACGGCTACGATTCCTCGGCACTCCAACAGCATCAGGAACGCGTTTCTAGCCGGTCCGCCGTGCCCTGGAAGTTTTGCACATGGACCTTCTCTCAGCTGCCCTGAGGAAATAGTCTGCTTAGAACGCCTTCTGGCACCTCCGTTGGAAAGTCGCTCTACTCACGGAGAAAGTCCGCTTGCATTGCAGCGGCAGCTAAAGCAGAGTTCTTCAGGCAACACATCGGTCGTTTGGAAGAGGCAGACGCTTACATGCGTAAAGGGCGCCTGCCTTGGTTGAGGCCGTTTGCTCCACTCAGAACACCCTGCGTAAACACGCTGATCCAGGGAAGGGCCCGTTGTGTACCTTGTGTGGTTTGAGCCTTGTTGAAGCCCCAGGTGACGTTTACCGCCTGTCGGGCTTCAGGTGCGGGCCTGAAGGCACAGTTGGAAAGTTCCCTCCGTAGGGCCTTGAATTACACGGAGAGGCACCCTCTCTGACGGGCCTCTCGTACACGGGAGGCATGGCTCTGGGAAGAAAATGAGTGCTCTCTCGTAAAACACGGTGCGTCCAGGGCCTGGTTGGGAGCTCATGCCGCTCTGCTCTACACCTACCTGGAGACCGAACGTCAGCCCCTGCCTCGAGCAAAGTCTCTCTATTGCCCTGCTGAAGCGGAGGCATGCAGCACTTTCCAAGGGGCCTTCGTCGCGGTTCTGCTTTCTCTTCTTGCTAGTGCGCCGTTCAAGACACCCAGGGCCCTCCTGTTTGCACCCGATTCCGTGCAAGACCACTGAATACCGGGAGGCTCCCCTGGCCTGCTCAGCGGCATCCAGGCCGGCAGCCCTTCCCAGTCACTCTGTGTATGCCGAGTGTAGGGCAACGCCCTGCACACCACCCTGGGGAGAGGTAGATTTCCTCGGCACGGCAGCAGCTCCAGGGAAACTGTTCTCTCACGGGCCACTTGTCAAGGAACTCTGCCTCATTGCCCTCGCCTGAGCTGCACCTAGGGAAACCATCTGCTTCGCAGCCCTTCCAGGAACCCTTAGCCGAGGGCACCATACCTGCAGGAGACAGTCGGCTTGCGTTCCCGCTGCCACTGAAGTACAGTGCTTCCTCTTACACTGCAAGCCTTTGGTTGAGGCTATGGCCCGATAGAGGCTACCTAGAGGGTTCCTTGGATGAGGGAGTTGGCTACATACAGAACACCCTGGGAAGAAAAGTGGATTCAGGGCAGGAGCGAGTGCGTAGCTAGTGTCCCTGGGCACTTACTAGAAATGCCAAGGGAGTGGACTACGTGTTCACTGGAAGTGGGGGCCGGAGGGCAGGAGCCTTGAATTCCCATTTTGAAAGCTCCATTCGTGCTGCCTTGGAGCTACCTGAATAACACCGTTTCTGACGGGCCTCTAGGCGCGGGAGGCAGGGCTCGGGGAAGAGAAGGAATTTTTCTCTCAGTTCTCAGGGGGCTTCCGGAGCCGTGCTGGGAGCTCCTCCTGTCAGGCTGTAGGGCTACAGGGAACGCCCACGAGAGGGCATGCCTCGAGAAAGCCTTTGAGTCGCCCTAATGGAGAGGAGCATACAGCAAGCTCTTGGAGGTCTTAGTCACTGTAGTGCTTTATTTGAGCGGTGCTGCCCTTCTCAGGACTCCTAGGCGCTTTGGGTGTGCACCCTTTTCCCTGCGTAAAGCCCCTGCCCCTGTGAGCATGCTGTGCCACACCCAGGCCCCCAGGCCCTTCAGAGAGGGGACTACTGTGTTTGCCGAGGGAAGGACTACAACCAGCGCTTTTAAAGGGGACGGCTACGATTCCTCGGCACTCCAACAGTATCAGGAACGCGTTTCTAGCCGGTCCGCCGTGCCCTGGAAGTTTTGCACATTGACCTTCTCTCAGCTGCCCTGAGGAAATAGTCTGCTTAGAACGCCTTCGGGCACCTGCGTTGGAAAGTCGCTCTACTCACGGAGAAAGTCAGCTTGCATTGCAGCGGCAGCTTAAGCAGAGTTCTTCAGGCAACACATCGGTCGTTTGGAAGAGGCAGACGCTTACATGCGTAAAGGGCGCCTGCCTTGGTTGAGGCCGTTTGCTCCACTCAGAACACCCTGCGTAAACACGCTGATCCAGGGAAGGGCCCGTTGTGTACCTTGTGTGGTTTGAGCCTTGTTGAAGCCCCAGGTGACGTTTACCGCCTGTCGGGCTTCAGGTGCGGGCCTGAAGGCACAGTTGGAAAGTTCCCTCCGTAGGGCCTTGAATTACACGGAGAGACACCCTCTCTGACGGGCCTCTCGTACACGGGAGGCATGGCTCTGGGAAGAAAATGAGTGCTCTCTCGTAAAACACGGTGCGTCCAGGGCCTGGTTGGGAGCTCATGCCGCTCTGCTCTACACCTACCTGGAGACCGAACGTCAGCCGCTGCCTCGAGCAAAGTCGCTCTATTTGCCCTGCTGAAGCGGAGGCATGCAGCACTTTCCAAGGGGCCTTCGTCGCGGCTCTGATTTCTCTTCTTGCTAGTGCGCCGTTCAAGACACCCAGGGCCCTCCTGTTTGCACCCGATTCCGTGCAAGACCACTGAATACCAGGAGGCTCCCCTGGTCTGCTCAGCGGCATCCAGGCCGGGAGCCCTTCCCAGTCACTCTGTGTATGCAGAGTGTAGGGCAACGCCCTGCACACCACCCTGGGGAGAGGTAGATTTCCTCGGCACGGCAGCAGCTCCAGGGAAACTGTTCTCTCACGGGCCACTTGTCAAGGAACTCTGCCTCATTGCCCTCGTCTGAGCTGCACTTAGGGAAACCATCTGCTTCGCAGCCCTTCCAGGAACCCTTAGCCGAGGGCACCATACCTGCAGGAGACAGTCGGCTTGCGTTCCCGCTGCCACTGAAGTACAGTGCTTCCTCTTACACTGCAAGCCTTTGGTTGAGGCTATGGCCCGATAGAGGCTACCTAGAGGGTTCCTTGGATGAGGGAGTTGGCTACATACAGAACACCCTGGGAAGAAAAGTGGATTCAGGGCAGGAGCGAGTGCGTAGCTAGTGTCCCTGGGCACTTACTAGAAATGCCAAGGGAGTGGACTACGTGTTCACTGGAAGTGGGGGCCGGAGGGCAGGAGCCTTGAATTCCCATTTTGAAAGCTCCATTCGTGCTGCCTTGGAGCTACCTGAATAACACCGTTTCTGACGGGCCTCTAGGCGCGGGAGGCAGGGCTCGGGGAAGAGAAGGAATTTTTCTCTCAGTTCTCAGGGGGCTTCCGGAGCCGTGCTGGGAGCTCCTCCTGTCAGGCTGTAGGGCTACAGGGAACGCCCACGAGAGGGCATGCCTCGAGAAAGCCTTTGAGTCGCCCTAATGGATCGGAGCATACAGCAAGCTCTTGGAGGTCTTAGTCACTGCAGTGCTTTATTTGAGCGGTGCTGCCCTTCTCAGGACCCCTAGGCGCTTTGGGCGTGCACCCTTTTCCCTGCGAAAAGCCCCTGCCCCTGTGAGCATGCTGTGCCACACCCAGGCCCCCAGGCCCTTCAGAGAGGGGACTACTGTGTTTGCCGAGGGAAGGACTACAACCAGCGCTTTTAAAGGGGACGGCTACGATTCCTCGGCACTCCAACAGCATCAGGAACGCGTTTCTAGCCGGTCCGCCGTGCCCTGGAAGTTTTGCACATGGACCTTCTCTCAGCTGCCCTGAGGAAATAGTCTGCTTAGAACGCCTTCTGGCACCTCCGTTGGAAAGTCGCTCTACTCACGGAGAAAGTCCGCTTGCATTGCAGCGGCAGCTAAAGCAGAGTTCTTCAGGCAACACATCAGTCGTTTGGAAGAGGCAGACGCTTACATGCGTAAAGGGCGCCTGCCTTGGTTGAGGCCGTTTGCTCCACTCAGAACACCCTGCGTAAACACGCTGATCCAGGGAAGGGCCCGTTGTGTACCTTGTGTGGTTTGAGCCTTGTTGAAGCCCCAGGTGACGTTTACCGCCTGTCGGGCTTCAGGTGCGGGCCTGAAGGCACAGTTGGAAAGTTCCCTCCGTAGGGCCTTGAATTACACGGAGAGGCACCCTCTCTGACGGGCCTCTCGTACACGGGAGGCATGGCTCTGGGAAGAAAATGAGTGCTCTCTCGTAAAACACGGTGCGTCCAGGGCCTGGTTGGGAGCTCATGCCGCTCTGCTCTACACCTACCTGGAGACCGAACGTCAGCCCCTGCCTCGAGCAAAGTCGCTCTATTTGCCCTGCTGAAGCGGAGGCATGCAGCACTTTCCAAGGGGCCTTCGTCGCGGCTCTGCTTTCTCTTCTTGCTAGTGCGCCGTTCAAGACACCCAGGGCCCTCCTGTTTGCACCCGATTCCGTGCAAGACCACTGAATACCGGGAGGCTCCCCTGGCCTGCTCAGCGGCATCCAGGCCGGCAGCCCTTCCCAGTCACTCTGTGTATGCCGAGTGTAGGGCAACGCCCTGCACACCACCCTGGGGAGAGGTAGATTTCCTCGGCACGGCAGCAGCTCCAGGGAAACTGTTCTCTCACGGGCCACTTGTCAAGGAACTCTGCCTCATTGCCCTCGTCTGAGCTGCACTTAGGGAAACCATCTGCTTCGCAGCCCTTCCAGGAACCCTTAGCCGAGGGCACCATACCTGCAGGAGACAGTCGGCTTGCGTTCCCGCTGCCACTGAAGTACAGTGCTTCCTCTTACACTGCAAGCCTTTGGTTGAGGCTATGGCCCGATAGAGGCTACCTAGAGGGTTCCTTGGATGAGGGAGTTGGCTACATACAGAACACCCTGGGAAGAAAAGTGGATTCAGGGCAGGAGCGAGTGCGTAGCTAGTGTCCCTGGGCACTTACTAGAAATGCCAAGGGAGTGGACTACGTGTTCACTGGAAGTGGGGGCCGGAGGGCAGAAGCCTTGACTTCCCATTTTGAAAGCTCCATTCGTGCTGCCTTGGAGCTACCTGAATAACACCGTTTCTGACGGGCCTCTAGGCGCGGGAGGCAGGGCTCGGGGAAGAGAAGGAATTTTTCTCTCAGTTCTCAGGGGGCTTCCGGAGCCGTGCTGGGAGCTCCTCCTGTCGGGCTGTAGGACTACAGGGAACGCCCACGAGAGGGCATGCCTCGAGAAAGCCTTTGAGTCGCCCTAATGGATCGGAGCATACAGCAAGCTCTTGGAGGTCTTAGTCACTGTAGTGCTTTATTTGAGCGGTGCTGCCCTTCTCAGGACTCCTAGGCGCTTTGGGCGTGCACCCTTTTCCCTGCGAAAAGCCCCTGCCCCTGTGAGCATGCTGTGCCACACCCAGGCCCCCAGGCCCTTCAGAGAGGGGACTACTGTGTTTGCCGAGGGAAGGACTACAACCATCGCTTTTAAAGGGGACGGCTACGATTCCTCGGCACTCCAACAGTATCAGGAACGCGTTTCTAGCCGGTCCGCCGTGCCCTGGAAGTTTTGCACATGGACCTTCTCTCAGCTGCCCTGAGGAAATAGTCTGCTTAGAACGCCTTCTGGCACCTCCGTTGGAAAGTCGCTCTACTCACGGAGAAAGTCCGCTTGCATTGCAGCGGCAGCTAAAGCAGAGTTCTTCAGGCAACACATCGGTCGTTTGGAAGAGGCAGATGCTTACATGCGTAAAGGGCGCCTGCCTTGGTTGAGGCCGTTTGCTCCACTCAGAACACCCTGCGTAAACACGCTGATCCAGGGAAGGGCCCGTTGTGTACCTTGTGTGGTTTGAGCCTTGTTGAAGCCCCAGGTGACGTTTACCGCCTGTCGGGCTTCAGGCGCGGGCCTGAAGGCACAGTTGGAAAGTTCCCTCCGTAGGGCCTTGAATTACACGGAGAGGCACCCTCTCTGACGGGCCTCTCGTACACGGGAGGCATGGCTCTGGGAAGAAAATGAGTGCTCTCTCATAAAACACGGTGCGTCCAGGGCCTGGTTGGGAGCTCATGCCGCTCTGCTCTACACCTACCTGGAGACCGAACGTCAGCCCCTGCCTCGAGCAAAGTCGCTCTATTGCCCTGCTGAAGCGGAGGCATGCAGCACTTTCCAAGGGGCCTTCGTCGCGGTTCTGCTTTCTCTTCTTGCTAGTGCGCCGTTCAAGACACCCAGGGCCCTCTGTTTGCACCCGATTCCGTGCAAGACCACTGAATACCGGGAGGCTCCCCTGGCCTGCTCAGCGGCATCCAGGCCGGCAGCCCTTCCCAGTCACTCTGTGTATGCCGAGTGTAGGGCAACGCCCTGCACACCACCCTGGGGAGAGGTAGATTTCCTCGGCACGGCAGCAGCTCCAGGGAAACTGTTCTCTCACGGGCCACTTGTCAAGGAACTCTGCCTCATTGCCCTCGCCTGAGCTGCACCTAGGGAAACCATCTGCTTCGCAGCCCTTCCAGGAACCCTTAGCCGAGGGCACCATACCTGCAGGAGACAGTCGGCTTGCGTTCCCGCTGCCACTGAAGTACAGTGCTTCCTCTTACACTGCAAGCCTTTGGTTGAGGCTATGGCCCGATAGAGGCTACCTAGAGGGTTCCTTGGATGAGGGAGTTGGCTACATACAGAACACCCTGGGAAGAAAAGTGGATTCAGGGCAGGAGCGAGTGCGTAGCTAGTGTCCCTGGGCACTTACTAGAAATGCCAAGGGAGTGGACTACGTGTTCACTGGAAGTGGGGGCCGGAGGGCAGAAGCCTTGACTTCCCATTTTGAAAGCTCCATTCGTGCTGCCTTGGAGCTACCTGAATAACACCGTTTCTGACGGGCCTCTAGGCGCGGGAGGCAGGGCTCGGGGAAGAGAAGGAATTTTTCTCTCAGTTCTCAGGGGGCTTCCGGAGCCGTGCTGGGAGCTCCTCCTGTCGGGCTGTAGGACTACAGGGAACGCCCACGAGAGGGCATGCCTCGAGAAAGCCTTTGAGTCGCCCTAATGGATCGGAGCATACAGCAAGCTCTTGGAGGTCTTAGTCACTGTAGTGCTTTATTTGAGCGGTGCTGCCCTTCTCAGGACTCCTAGGCGCTTTGGGCGTGCACCCTTTTCCCTGCGAAAAGCCCCTGCCCCTGTGAGCATGCTGTGCCACACCCAGGCCCCCAGGCCCTTCAGAGAGGGGACTACTGTGTTTGCCGAGGGAAGGACTACAACCAGCGCTTTTAAAGGGGACGGCTACGATTCCTCGGCACTCCAACAGTATCAGGAACGCGTTTCTAGCCGGTCCGCCGTGCCCTGGAAGTTTTGCACATGGACCTTCTCTCAGCTGCCCTGAGGAAATAGTCTGCTTAGAACGCCTTCTGGCACCTCCGTTGGAAAGTCGCTCTACTCACGGAGAAAGTCCGCTTGCATTGCAGCGGCAGCTAAAGCAGAGTTCTTCAGGCAACACATCGGTCGTTTGGAAGAGGCAGACGCTTACATGCGTAAAGGGCGCCTGCCTTGGTTGAGGCCGTTTGCTCCACTCAGAACACCCTGCGTAAACACGCTGATCCAGGGAAGGGCCCGTTGTGTACATTGTGTGGTTTGAGCCTTGTTGAAGCCCCAGGTGACGTTTACCGCCTGTCGGGCTTAAGGTGCGGGCCTGAAGGCACAGTTGGAAAGTTCCCTCCGTAGGGCCTTGAATTACACGGAGAGGCACCCTGTCTGACGGGCCTCTCGTACACGGGAGGCATGGCTCTGGGAAGAAAATGAGTGCTCTCTCGTAAAACACGGTGCGTCCAGGGCCTGATTGGGAGCTCATGCCGCTCTGCTCTACACCTACCTGGAGACCGAACGTCAGCCCCTGCCTCGAGCAAAGTCGCTCTATTGCCCTGCTGAAGCGGAGGCATGCAGCACTTTCTAAGGGGCCTTCATCGCGGTTCTGCTTTCTCTTCTTGCTAGTCCGCCGTTCAAGACACCCAGGGCCCTCTGTTTGCACCCGATTCCGTGCAAGACCACTGAATACCGGGAGGCTCCCCTGGCCTGCTCAGCGGCATCCAGGCCGGCAGCCATTCCCAGTCACTCTGTGTATGCCGAGTGTAGGGCAACGCCCTGCACACCACCCTGGGGAGAGGTAGATTTCCTCGGCACGGCAGCAGCTCCAGGGAAACTGTTTTCTCACGTGCCACTTGTCAAGGAACTCTGCCTCATTGCCCTCGCCTGAGCTGCACCTAGGGAAACCATCTGCTTCGCAGCCCTTCCAGGAACCCTTAGCCGAGGGCACCATACCTGCAGGACACAGTCGGCTTGCGTTCCCGCTGCCACTGAAGTACAGTGCTTCCTCTTACACTGCAAGCCTTTGGTTGAGGCTATGGCCCGATAGAGGCTACCTAGAGGGTTCCTTGGATGAGGGAGTTGGCTACATACAGAACACCCTGGGAAGAAAAGTGGATTCAGGGCAGGAGCGAGTGCGTAGCTAGTGTCCCTGGGCACTTACTAGAAATGCCAAGGGAGTGGACTACGTGTTCACTGGAAGTGGGGGCCGGAGGGCAGAAGCCTTGACTTCCCATTTTGAAAGCTCCATTCGTGCTGCCTTGGAGCTACCTGAATAACACCGTTTCTGACGGGCCTCTAGGCGCGGGAGGCAGGGCTCGGGGAAGAGAAGGAATTTTTCTCTCAGTTCTCAGGGGGCTTCCGGAGCCGTGCTGGGAGCTCCTCCTGTCGGGCTGTAGGACTACAGGGAACGCCCACGAGAGGGCATGCCTCGAGAAAGCCTTTGAGTCGCCCTAATGGATCGGAGCATACAGCAAGCTCTTGGAGGTCTTAGTCACTGTAGTGCTTTATTTGAGCGGTGCTGCCCTTCTCAGGACTCCTAGGCGCTTTGGGCGTGCACCCTTTTCCCTGCGAAAAGCCCCTGCCCCTGTGAGCATGCTGTGCCACACCCAGGCCCCCAGGCCCTTCAGAGAGGGGACTACTGTGTTTGCCGAGGGAAGGACTACAACCAGCGCTTTTAAAGGGGACGGCTACGATTCCTCGGCACTCCAACAGTATCAGGAACGCGTTTCTAGCCGGTCCGCCGTGCCCTGGAAGTTTTGCACATGGACCTTCTCTCAGCTGCCCTGAGGAAATAGTCTGCTTAGAACGCCTTCTGGCACCTCCGTTGGAAAGTCGCTCTACTCACGGAGAAAGTCCGCTTGCATTGCCGCGGCAGCTAAAGCAGAGTTCTTCAGGCAACACATCGGTCGTTTGGAAGAGGCAGACGCTTACATGCGTAAAGGGCGCCTGCCTTGGTTGAGGCCGTTTGCTCCACTCAGAACACCCTGCGTAAACACGCTGATCCAGGGAAGGGCCCGTTGTGTACCTTGTGTGGTTTGAGCCTTGTTGAAGCCCCAGGTGACGTTTACCGCCTGTCGGGCTTCAGGTGCGGGCCTGAAGGCACAGTTGGAAAGTTCCCTCCGTAGGGCCTTGAATTACACGGAGAGGCACCCTCTCTGACGGGCCTCTCGTACACGGGAGGCATGGCTCTGGGAAGAAAATGAGTGCTCTCTCGTAAAACACGGTGCGTCCAGGGCCTGGTTGGGAGCTCATGCCGCTCTGCTCTACACCTACCTGGAGACCGAACGTCAGCCCCTGCCTCGAGCAAAGTCACTCTATTGCCCTGCTGAAGCGGAGGCATGCAGCACTTTCCAAGGGGCCTTCGTCGCGGTTCTGCTTTCTCTTCTTGCTAGTGCGCCGTTCAAGACACCCAGGGCCCTCTCTTTGCACCCGATTCCGTGCAAGACCACTGAATACCGGGAGGCTCCCCTGGCCTGCTCAGCGGCATCCAGGCCGGCAGCCCTTCCCAGTCACTCTGTGTATGCCGAGTGTAGGGCAACGCCCTGCACACCACCCTGGGGAGAGGTAGATTTCCTCGGCACGGCAGCAGCTCCAGGGAAACTGTTCTCTCACGGGCCACTTGTCAAGGAACTCTGCCTCATTGCCCTCGTCTGAGCTGCACTTAGGGAAACCATCTGCTTCGCAGCCCTTCCAGGAACCCTTAGCCGAGGGCACCATACCTGCAGGAGACAGTCGGCTTGCGTTCCCGCTGCCACTGAAGTACAGTGCTTCCTCTTACACTGCAAGCCTTTGGTTGAGGCTATGGCCCGATAGAGGCTACCTAGAGGGTTCCTTGGATGAGGGAGTTGGCTACATACAGAACACCCTGGGAAGAAAAGTGGATTCAGGGCAGGAGCGAGTGCGTAGCTAGTGTCCCTGGGCACTTACTAGAAATGCCAAGGGAGTGGACTACGTGTTCACTGGAAGTGGGGGCCGGAGGGCAGAAGCCTTGACTTCCCATTTTGAAAGCTCCATTCGTGCTGCCTTGGAGCTACCTGAATAACACCGTTTCTGACGGGCCTCTAGGCGCAGGAGGCAGGGCTCGGGGAAGAGAAGGAATTTTTCTCTCAGTTCTCAGGGGGCTTCCGGAGCCGTGCTGGGAGCTCCTCCTGTCGGGCTGTAGGACTACAGGGAACGCCCACGAGAGGGCATGCCTCGAGAAAGCCTTTGAGTCGCCCTAATGGATCGGAGCATACAGCAAGCTCTTGGAGGTCTTAGTCACTGTAGTGCTTTATTTGAGCGGTGCTGCCCTTCTCAGGACTCCTAGGCGCTTTGGGCGTGCACCCTTTTCCCTGCGAAAAGCCCCTGCCCCTGTGAGCATGCTGTGCCACACCCAGGCCCCCAGGCCCTTCAGAGAGGGGACTACTGTGTTTGCCGAGGGAAGGACTACAACCAGCGCTTTTAAAGGGGACGGCTACGATTCCTCGGCACTCCAACAGTATCAGGAACGCGTTTCTAGCCGGTCCGCCGTGCCCTGGAAGTTTTGCACATGGACCTTCTCTCAGCTGCCCTGAGGAAATAGTCTGCTTAGAACGCCTTCTGGCACCTCCGTTGGAAAGTCGCTCTACTCACGGAGAAAGTCCGCTTGCATTGCAGCGGCAGCTAAAGCAGAGTTCTTCAGGCAACACATCGGTCGTTTGGAAGAGGCAGACGCTTACATGCGTAAAGGGCGCCTGCCTTGGTTGAGGCCGTTTGCTCCACTCAGAACACCCTGCGTAAACACGCTGATCCAGGGAAGGGCCCGTTGTGTACCTTGTGTGGTTTGAGCCTTGTTGAAGCCCCAGGTGACGTTTACCGCCTGTCGGGCTTCAGGTGCGGGCCTGAAGGCACAGTTGGAAAGTTCCCTCCGTAGGGCCTTGAATTACACGGAGAGGCACCCTCTCTGACGGGCCTCTCGTACACGGGAGGCATGGCTCTGGGAAGAAAATGAGTGCTCTCTCGTAAAACACGGTGCGTCCAGGGCCTGGTTGGGAGCTCATGCCGCTCTGCTCTACACCTACCTGGAGACCGAACGTCAGCCCCTGCCTCGAGCAAAGTCGCTCTATTGCCCTGCTGAAGCGGAGGCATGCAGCACTTTCCAAGGGGCCTTCGTCGCGGCTCTGCTTTCTCTTCTTGCTAGTGCGCCGTTCAAGACACCCAGGGCCCTCCTGTTTGCACCCGATTCCGTGCAAGACCACTGAATACCGGGAGGCTCCCCTGGCCTGCTCAGCGGCATCCAGGCCGGCAGCCCTTCCCAGTCACTCTGTGTATGCCGAGTGTAGGGCAACGCCCTGCACACCACCCTGGGGAGAGGTAGATTTCCTCGGCACGGCAGCAGCTCCAGGGAAACTGTTCTCTCACGTGCCACTTGTCAAGGAACTCTGCCTCATTGCCCTCGTCTGAGCTGCACTTAGGGAAACCATCTGCTTCGCAGCCCTTCCAGGAACCCTTAGCCGAGGGCACCATACCTGCAGGAGACAGTCGGCTTGCGTTCCCGCTGCCACGGAAGTACAGTGCTTCCTCTTACACTGTAAGCCTTTGGTTGAGGCTATGGCCCGATAGAGGCTACCTAGAGGGTTCCTTGGATGAGGGAGTTGGCTACATACAGAACACCCTGGGAAGAAAAGTGGATTCAGGGCAGGAGCGAGTGCGTAGCTAGTGTCCCTGGGCACTTACTAGAAATGCCAAGGGGGTGGACTACGTGTTCACTGGAAGTGGGGGCCGGAGGGCAGAAGCCTTGAATTCCCATTTTGAAAGCTCCATTCGTGCTGCCTTGGAGCTACCTGAATAACACCGTTTCTGACGGGCCTCTAGGCGCGGGAGGCAGGGCTCGGGGAAGAGAAGGAATTTTTCTCTCAGTTCTCAGGGGGCTTCCGGAGCCGTGCTGGGAGCTCCTCCTGTCAGGCTGTAGGGCTACAGGGAACGCCCACGAGAGGGCATGCCTCGAGAAAGCCTTTGAGTCGCCCTAATGGAGAGGAGCATACAGCAAGCTCTTGGAGGTCTTAGTCACTGTAGTGCTTTATTTGAGCGGTGCTGCCCTTCTCAGGACTCCTAGGCGCTTTGGGTGTGCACCCTTTTCCCTGCGAAAAGCCCCTGCCCCTGTGAGCATGCTGTGCCACACCCAGGCCCCCAGGCCCTTCAGAGAGGGGACTACTGTGTTTGCCGAGGGAAGGACTACAACCAGCGCTTTTAAAGGGGACGGCTACGATTCCTCGGCACTCCAACAGCATCAGGAACGCGTTTCTAGCCGGTCCGCCGTGCCCTGGAAGTTTTGCACATGGACCTTCTCTCAGCTGCCCTGAGGAAATAGTCTGCTTAGAACGCCTTCTGGCACCTCCGTTGGAAAGTCGCTCTACTCACGGAGAAAGTCCGCTTGCATTGCAGCGGCAGCTAAAGCAGAGTTCTTCAGGCAACACATCGGTCGTTTGGAAGAGGCAGACGCTTACATGCGTAAAGGGCGCCTGCCTTGGTTGAGGCCGTTTGCTCCACTCAGAACACCCTGCGTAAACACGCTGATCCAGGGAAGGGCCCGTTGTGTACCTTGTGTGGTTTGAGCCTTGTTGAAGCCCCAGGTGACGTTTACCGCCTGTCGGGCTTCAGGTGCGGGCCTGAAGGCACAGTTGGAAAGTTCCCTCCGTAGGGCCTTGAATTACACGGAGAGGCACCCTCTCTGACGGGCCTCTCGTACACGGGAGGCATGGCTCTGGGAAGAAAATGAGTGCTCTCTCGTAAAACACGGTGCGTCCAGGGCCTGGTTGGGAGCTCATGCCGCTCTGCTCTACACCTACCTGGAGACCGAACGTCAGCCCCTGCCTCGAGCAAAGTCGCTCTATTGCCCTGCTGAAGCGGAGGCATGCAGCACTTTCCAAGGGGCCTTCGTCGCGGCTCTGATTTCTCTTCTTGCTAGTGCGCCGTTCAAGACACCCAGGGCCCTCCTGTTTGCACCCGATTCCGTGCAAGACCACTGAATACCGGGAGGCTCCCCTGGTCTGCTCAGCGGCATCCAGGCCGGGAGCCCTTCCCAGTCACTCTGTGTATGCCGAGTGTAGGGCAACGCCCTGCACACCACCCTGGGGAGAGGTAGATTTCCTCGGCACGGCAGCAGCTCCAGGGAAACTGTTCTCTCACGTGCCACTTGTCAAGGAACTCTGCCTCATTGCCCTCGTCTGAGCTGCACTTAGGGAAACCATCTGCTTCGCAGCCCTTCCAGGAACCCTTAGCCGAGGGCACCATACCTGCAGGAGACAGTCGGCTTGCGTTCCCGCTGCCACTGAAGTACAGTGCTTCCTCTTACACTGCAAGCCTTTGGTTGAGGCTATGGCCCGATAGAGGCTACCTAGAGGGTTCCTTGGATGAGGGAGTTGGCTACATACAGAACACCCTGGGAAGAAAAGTGGATTCAGGGCAGGAGCGAGTGCGTAGCTAGTGTCCCTGGGCACTTACTAGAAATGCCAAGGGAGTGGACTACGTGTTCACTGGAAGTGGGGGCCGGAGGGCAGGAGCCTTGAATTCCCATTTTGAAAGCTCCATTCGTGCTGCCTTGGAGCTACCTGAATAACACCGTTTCTGACGGGCCTCTAGGCGCGGGAGGCAGGGCTCGGGGAAGAGAAGGAATTTTTCTCTCAGTTCTCAGGGGGCTTCCGGAGCCGTGCTGGGAGCTCCTCCTGTCAGGCTGTAGGGCTACAGGGAACGCCCACGAGAGGGCATGCCTCGAGAAAGCCTTTGAGTCGCCCTAATGGATCGGAGCATACAGCAAGCTCTTGGAGGTCTTAGTCACTGTAGTGCTTTATTTGAACTGTGCTGCCCTTCTCAGGACTCCTAGGCGCTTTGGGCGTGCACCCTTTTCCCTGCGAAAAGCCCCTGCCCCTGTGAGCATGCTGTGCCACACCCAGGCCCCCAGGCCCTTCAGAGAGGGGACTACTGTGTTTGCCGAGGGAAGGACTACAACCAGCGCTTTTAAAGGGGACGGCTACGATTCCTCGGCACTCCAACAGCATCAGGAACGCGTTTCTAGCCGGTACGCCGTGCCCTGGAAGTTTTGCACATGGACCTTCTCTCAGCTGCCCTGAGGAAATAGTCTGCTTAGAACGCCTTCTGGCACCTCCGTTGGAAAGTCGCTCTACTCACGGAGAAAGTCCGCTTGCATTGCAGCGGCAGCTAAAGCAGAGTTCTTCAGGCAACACATCGGTCGTTTGGAAGAGGCAGACGCTTACATGCGTAAAGGGCGCCTGCATTGGTTGAGGCCGTTTGCTCCACTCAGAACACCCTGTGTAAACACGCTGATCCAGGAAAGGGCCCGTTGTGTACCTTGTGTGGTTTGAGCCTTGTTGAAGCCCCAGGTGACGTTTACCGCCTGTCGGGCTTCAGGTGCGGGCCTGAAGGCACAGTTGGAAAGTTCCCTCCGTAGGGCCTTGAATTACTCGGAGAGGCACCCTCTCTGACGGGCCTCTCGTACACGGGAGGCATGGCTCTGGGAAGAAAATGAGTGCTCTCTCGTAAAACACGGTGCGTCCAGGGCCTGGTTGGGAGCTCATGCCGCTCTGCTCTACACCTACCTGGAGACCGAACGTCAGCCCCTGCCTCGAGCAAAGTCCCTCTATTGCCCTGCTGAAGCGGAGGCATGCAGCACTTTCCAAGGGGCCTTCGTCGCGGCTCTGCTTTCTCTTCTTGCTAGTGCGCCGTTCAAGACACCCAGGGCCCTCCTGTTTGCACCCGATTCCGTGCAAGACCACTGAATACCGGGAGGCTCCCCTGGCCTGCTCAGCGGCATCCAGGCCGGCAGCCCTTCCCAGTCACTCTGTGTATGCCGAGTGTAGGGCAACGCCCTGCACACCACCCTGGGGAGAGGTAGATTTCCTCGGCACGGCAGAAGCTCCAGGGAAACTGTTCTCTCATGGGCCACTTGTCAAGGAACTCTGCCTCATTGCCCTCGTCTGAGCTGCACCTAGGGAAACCATCTGCTTCGCAGCCCTTCCAGGAACCCTTAGCCGAGGGCACCATACCTGCAGGAGACAGTCGGCTTGCGTTCCCGCTGCCACTGAAGTACAGTGCTTCCTCTTACACTGCAAGCCTTTGGTTGAGGCTATGGCCCGATAGAGGCTACCTAGAGGGTTCCTTGGATGAGGGAGTTGGCTACATACAGAACACCCTGGGAAGAAAAGTGGATTCAGGGCAGGAGCGAGTGCGTAGCTAGTGTCCCTGGGCACTTACTAGAAATGCCAAGGGAGTGGACTACGTGTTCACTGGAAGTGGGGGCCGGAGGGCAGAAGCCTTGACTTCCCATTTTGAAAGCTCCATTCGTGCTGCCTTGGAGCTACCTGAATAACACCGTTTCTGACGGGCCTCTAGGCGCGGGAGGCAGGGCTCGGGGAAGAGAAGGAATTTTTCTCTCAGTTCTCAGGGGGCTTCCGGAGCCGTGCTGGGAGCTCCTCCTGTCGGGCTGTAGGACTACAGGGAACGCCCACGAGAGGGCATGCCTCGAGAAAGCCTTTGAGTCGCCCTAATGGATCGGAGCATACAGCAAGCTCTTGGAGGTCTTAGTCACTGTAGTGCTTTATTTGAGCGGTGCTGCCCTTCTCAGGACCCCTAGGCGCTTTGGGCGTGCACCCTTTTCCCTGCGAAAAGCCCCTGCCCCTGTGAGCATGCTGTGCCACACCCAGGCCCCCAGGCCCTTCAGAGAGGGGACTACTGTGTTTGCCGAGGGAAGGACTACAACCAGCGCTTTTAAAGGGGACGGCTACGATTCCTCGGCACTCCAACAGCATCAGGAACGCGTTTCTAGCCGGTCCGCCGTGCCCTGGAAGTTTTGCACATGGACCTTCTCTCAGCTGCCCTGAGGAAATAGTCTGCTTAGAACGCCTTCTGGCACCTCCGTTGGAAAGTCGCTCTACTCATGGAGAAAGTCCGCTTGCATTGCCGCGGCAGCTAAAGCAGAGTTCTTCAGGCAACACATCGGTCGTTTGGAAGAGGCAGACGCTTACATGCGTAAAGGGCGCCTGCCTTGGTTGAGGCCGTTTGCTCCACTCAGAACACCCTGCGTAAACACGCTGATCCAGGGAAGGGCCCGTTGTGTACCTTGTGTGGTTTGAGCCTTGTTGAAGCCCCAGGTGACGTTTACCGCCTGTCGGGCTTCAGGTGCGGGCCTGAAGGCACAGTTGGAAAGTTCCCTCCGTAGGGCCTTGAATTACACGGAGAGACACCCTCTCTGACGGGCCTCTCATACACGGGAGGCATGGCTCTGGGAAGAAAATGAGTGCTCTCTCGTAAAACACGGTGCGTCCAGGGCCTGGTTGGGAGCTCATGCCGCTCTGCTCTAGACCTTCCTGGAGACCGAACGTCAACCCCTGCCTCGAGGAAAGTCGCTTTATTGCCCTGCTGAAGTGGAGGCATGCAGCACTTTCCAAGAGGCCTTGGTTGCGGTTCTGCTTTCTCTTCTTGCTAGTGCGCCGTTCTAGTGCGCAGGACACCCAGGGCCCTCGCGTTTGCACCCGATGCCCTGCAAGACCACTGAGTACCGGGAGGCTCCCCAGGCCTGCTCAGCGGCATCCAGGCCGGCAGCCCTTCCCAGTCACTCTGTGTATACCGAGTGTAGGGCAACGCACTGCACACCACCTTGGGGAGAGCTAGATTTCCTCGGCACGGCAGCAGCTCCAGGGAAACTGTTCTCTCACGTGCCACTTGTCAAGGAACTCTGCCTCATTGCCCTTGTCTGAGCTGCACTTAGGGAAACCATCTGCTTCGCAGGCCTTCCAGGAACCCTTAGCCGAGGACACTATACGTACAGGAGAAAGTCGGCTTGCGTTCCCGCTGCCACGGAAGTACAGTGCTTCCTCTTACACAGCAGGCCATTGGTAGAGGCTAAGGCCCGATAGAGCCTACCTAGAGGGTTCCTTGGATGAGGGAGTTGGCTACATGCAGAGCACCCTGTGAAGAAAAGGGGATTCAGGCCAGGAGCGAGTGCGTAGCTAGTGTCCCTGGGCACTTACTAGAAATGCCAAGGGAGTGGACTACGTGTTCACTGGAAGTGGGGGCTGGAGGGCAGAAGCCTTGAATTCCCATTTTGAAAGCTCCATTCATGCTGCCCTGGAGCTACCTGAATAACACCGTTTCTGACGGGCCTCTAGGCGCGGGAGGCAGGGCTCGGGGAAGAGAAGGAAATTTTCTCTCAATTCTCAGGGGGCTTCCGGAGCCGTGCTGGGAGCTCCTCCTGTCAGGCTGTAGGACTACAGGGAACGTCCACGGGAGGGCATGCCTCGAGAAAGGCTTTGAGTCGCCCTGCAGGAATGGAGCATACAGCAAGCTCTTGGAGGTCTTCGAAACTGTAGTGCTTTATTTGAACGGTGCTGCCCTTCTCAGGACACCTAGGCGCTTTGGGTGTGCACCCTTTGCCCTGCGAAAAGCCCCTGACCGTGTGAGCATGCTGTGCCACACCCAGGCCCCTAGGCACTTCAGAGAGGGGACTACTGTGTATGGCGAGGGAAGGACTACACCCAGCGCTTTTAAAGGGGACGGCTACGATTCCTCGGCACTCCAACAGCATCAGGAAGGCCTTTCTAGCCGGTCCACCGTGCCCTGGAAGTTTTCGCCTTTGACCTTCTCTCAGCTGCCCTGAGGAAAGACTCTGCTTAGAACTCCTTCTGGCACCTCGGTTGGAAAGTCGCTCTGCTCACGGAGAAAGTCAGCTTGCATTGCAGCGGCAGCTAAAGCAGAGTTCTTCAGGCAACACATCGGTCTTTGGGAAGAGGCAGACGCTTACATGCATAAAGGGAGCTTGCCTTGGTTGAGGCCGCTTGCTACGCTCAGAACACCCTGCGTAAACACGCTGATCCTGGGAAGGGCCCGTTGTGTACCTTGTGTGGCTTGAGCCTTGTTGAAGCCCCAGGTGACGTTTACCGCCTGTCGGGCTTCAGGTGCGGGCCTGAAGGCACAGTTGGAAAGTTCCCTCCGTAGGGCCTTGAATTACACGGAGAGACACCCTCTCTGACGGGCCTCTCGTACACGGGAGGCATGGCTCTGGGAAGAAAATGAGTGCTCTCTCGTAAAACACGGTGCGTCCAGGGCCTGGTTGGGAGCTCATGCCGCTCTGCTCTACACCTACCTGGAGACCGAACGTCAGCCCCTGCCTCGAGCAAAGTCGCTCTATTGCCCTGCTGAAGCGGAGGCATGCAGCACTTTCCAAGGGGCCTTCGTCGCGGCTCTGCTTTCTCTTCTTGCTAGTGCGCCGTTCAAGACACCCAGGGCCCTCCTGTTTGCACCCGATTCCGTGCAAGACCACTGAATACCGGGAGGCTCCCCTGGCCTGCTCAGCGGCATCCAGGCCGGCAGCCCTTCCCAGTCACTCTGTGTATGCCGAGTGTAGGGCAACGCCCTGCACACCACCCTGGGGAGAGGTAGATTTCCTCGGCACGGCAGCAGCTCCAGGGAAACTGTTCTCTCACGTGCCACTTGTCAAGGAACTCTGCCTCATTGCCCTCGTCTGAGCTGCACCTAGGGAAACCATCTGCTTCGCAGCCCTTCCAGGAACCCTTAGCCAAGGGCACCATACCTGCAGGAGACAGTCGGCTTGCGTTCCCGCTGCCACTGAAGTACAGTGCTTCCTCTTACACTGCAAGCCTTTGGTTGAGGCTATGGCCCGATAGAGGCTACCTAGAGGGTTCCTTGGATGAGGGAGTTGGCTACATACAGAACACCCTGGGAAGAAAAGTGGATTCAGGGCAGGAGCGAGTGCGTAGCTAGTGTCCCTGGGCACTTACTAGAAATGCCAAGGGAGTGGACTACGTGTTCACTGGAAGTGGGGGCCGGAGGGCAGGAGCCTTGAATTCCCATTTTGAAAGCTCCATTCGTGCTGCCTTGGAGCTACCTGAATAACACCGTTTCTGACGGGCCTCTAGGCGCGGGAGGCAGGGCTCGGGGAAGAGAAGGAATTTTTCTCTCAGTTCTCAGGGGGCTTCCGGAGCCGTGCTGGGAGCTCCTCCTGTCGGGCTGTAGGGCTACAGGGAACGCCCACGAGAGGGCATGCCTCGAGAAAGCCTTTGAGTCGCCCTAATGGATCGGAGCATACAGCAAGCTCTTGGAGGTCTTAGTCACTGTAGTGCTTTATTTGAGCGGTGCTGCCCTTCTCAGGACTCCTAGGCGCTTTGGGCGTGCACCATTTTCCCTGCGAAAAGCCCCTGCCCCTGTGAGCATGCTGTGCCACACCCAGGCCCCCAGGCCCTTCAGAGAGGGGACTACTGTGTTTGCCGAGGGAAGGACTACAACCAGCGCTTTTAAAGGGGACGGCTAGGATTCCTCGGCACTCCAACAGTATCAGGAACGCGTTTCTAGCCGGTCCGCCGTGCCCTGGATGTTTTGCACATGGACCTTCTCTCAGCTGCCCTGAGGAAATAGTCTGCTTAGAACGCCTTCTGGCACCTCCGTTGGAAAGTCGCTCTACTCACGGAGAAAGTCCGCTTGCATTGCAGCGGCAGCTAAAGCAGAGTTCTTCAGGCAACACATCGGTCGTTTGGAAGAGGCAGACGCTTACATGCGTAAAGGGCGCCTGCCTTGGTTGAGGCCGTTTGCTCCACTCAGAACACCCTGCGTAAACACGCTGATCCAGGGAAGGGCCCGTTGTGTACCTTGTGTGGTTTGAGCCTTGTTGAAGCCCCAGGTGACGTTTACCGCCTGTCGGGCTTCAGGTGCGGGCCTGAAGGCACAGTTGGAAAGTTCCCTCCGTAGGGCCTTGAATTACACGGAGAGGCACCCTCTCTGACGGGCCTCTCGTACACGGGAGGCATGGCTCTGGGAAGAAAATGAGTGCTCTCTCGTAAAACACGGTGCGTCCAGGGCCTGGTTGGGAGCTCATGCCGCTCTGCTCTACACCTACCTGGAGACCGAACGTCAGCCCCTGCCTCGAGCAAAGTCGCTCTATTGCCCTGCTGAAACGGAGGCATGCAGCACTTTCCAAGGGGCCTTCGTCGCGGTTCTGCTTTCTCTTCTTGCTAGTGCGCCGTTCAAGACACCCAGGGCCCTCCTGTTTGCACCCGATTCCGTGCAAGACCACTGAATACCGGGAGGCTCCCCTGGCCTGCTCAGCGGCATCCAGGCCGGCAGCCCTTCCCAGTCACTCTGTGTATGCCGAGTGTAGGGCAACGCCCTGCACACCACCCTGGGGAGAGGTAGATTTCCTCGGCACGGCAGCAGCTCCAGGGAAACTGTTCTCTCACGTGCCACTTGTCAAGGAACTCTGCCTCATTGCCCTCGTCTGAGCTGCACCTAGGGAAACCATCTGCTTCGCAGCCCTTCCAGGAACCCTTAGCCAAGGGCACCATACCTGCAGGAGACAGTCGGCTTGCGTTCCCGCTGCCACTGAAGTACAGTGCTTCCTCTTACACTGCAAGCCTTTGGTTGAGGCTATGGCCCGATAGAGGCTACCTAGAGGGTTCCTTGGATGAGGGAGTTGGCTACATACAGAACACCCTGGGAAGAAAAGTGGATTCAGGGCAGGAGCGAGTGCGTAGCTAGTGTCCCTGGGCACTTACTAGAAATGCCAAGGGAGTGGACTACGTGTTCACTGGAAGTGGGGGCCGGAGGGCAGGAGCCTTGAATTCCCATTTTGAAAGCTCCATTCGTGCTGCCTTGGAGCTACCTGAATAACACCGTTTCTGACGGGCCTCTAGGCGCGGGAGGCAGGGCTCGGGGAAGAGAAGGAATTTTTCTCTCAGTTCTCAGGGGGCTTCCGGAGCCGTGCTGGGAGTTCCTCCTGTCGGGCTGTAGGACTACAGGGAACGGCCACGAGAGGGCATGCCTCGAGAAAGCCTTTGAGTCGCCCTAATGGATCGGAGCATACAGCAAGCTCTTGGAGGTCTTAGTCACTGTAGTGCTTTATTTGAGCGGTGCTGCCCTTCTCAGGACCCCTAGGCGCTTTGGGCGTGCACCCTTTTCCCTGCGAAAAGCCCCTGCCCCTGTGAGCATGCTGTGCCACACCCAGGCCCCCAGGCCCTTCAGAGAGGGGACTACTGTGTTTGCCGAGGGAAGGACTACAACCAGCGCTTTTAAAGGGGACGGCTAGGATTCCTCGGCACTCCAACAGCATCAGGAACGCGTTTCTAGCCGGTCCGCCGTGCCCTGGAAGTTTTGCACATGGACCTTCTCTCAGCTGCCCTGAGGAAATAGTCTGCTTAGAACGCCTTCTGGCACCTCCGTTGGAAAGCCGCTCTACTCACGGAGAAAGTCCGCTTGCATTGCAGCGGCAGCTAAAGCAGAGTTCTTCAGGCAACACATCGGTCGTTTGGAAGAGGCAGACGCTTACATGCGTAAAGGGCGCCTGCCTTGGTTGAGGCCGTTTGCTCCACTCAGAACACCCTTGCGTATACACGCTGATCCAGGGAAGGGCCCGTTGTGTACCTTGTGTGGTTTGAGCCTTGTTGAAGCCCCAGGTGACGTTTACCGCCTGTCGGGCTTCAGGTGCGGGCCTGAAGGCACAGTTGGAAAGTTCCCTCCGTAGGGCCTTGAATTACACGGAGAGGCACCCTCTCTGACGGGCCTCTCGTACACGGGAGGCATGGCTCTGGGAAGAAAATGAGTGCTCTCTCGTAAAACACGGTGCGTCCAGGGCCTGGTTGGGAGCTCATGCCGCTCTGCTCTACACCTACCTGGAGACCGAACGTCAGCCCCTGCCTCGAGCAAAGTCTCTCTATTGCCCTGCTGAAGCGGAGGCATGCAGCACTTTCCAAGGGGCCTTCGTCGCGGTTCTGCTTTCTCTTCTTGCTAGTGCGCCGTTCAAGACACCCAGGGCCCTCCTGTTTGCACCCGATTCCGTGCAAGACCACTGAATACCGGGAGGCTCCCCTGGCCTGCTCAGCGGCATCCAGGCCGGCAGCCCTTCCCAGTCACTCTGTGTATGCCGAGTGTAGGGCAACGCCCTGCACACCACCCTGGGGAGAGGTAGATTTCCTCGGCACGGCAGCAGCTCCAGGGAAACTGTTCTCTCACGGGCCACTTGTCAAGGAACTCTGCCTCATTGCCCTCGCCTGAGCTGCACCTAGGGAAACCATCTGCTTCGCAGCCCTTCCAGGAACCCTTAGCCGAGGGCACCATACCTGCAGGACACAGTCGGCTTGCGTTCCCGCTGCCACTGAAGTACAGTGCTTCCTCTTACACTGCAAGCCTTTGGTTGAGGCTATGGCCCGATAGAGGCTACCTAGAGGGTTCCTTGGATGAGGGAGTTGGCTACATACAGAACACCCTGGGAAGAAAAGTGGATTCAGGGCAGGAGCGAGTGCGTAGCTAGTGTCCCTGGGCACTTACTAGAAATGCCAAGGGAGTGGACTACGTGTTCACTGGAAGTGGGGGCCGGAGGGCAGGAGCCTTGAATTCCCATTTTGAAAGCTCCATTCGTGCTGCCTTGGAGCTACCTGAATAACACCGTTTCTGACGGGCCTCTAGGCGCGGGAGGCAGGGCTCGGGGAAGAGAAGGAATTTTTCTCTCAGTTCTCAGGGGGCTTCCGGAGCCGTGCTGGGAGCTCCTCCTGTCAGGCTGTAGGGCTACAGGGAACGCCCACGAGAGGGCATGCCTCGAGAAAGCCTTTGAGTCGCCCTAATGGAGAGGAGCATACAGCAAGCTCTTGGAGGTCTTAGTCACTGTAGTGCTTTATTTGAGCGGTGCTGCCCTTCTCAGGACTCCTAGGCGCTTTGGGTGTGCACCCTTTTCCCTGCGTAAAGCCCCTGCCCCTGTGAGCATGCTGTGCCACACCCAGGCCCCCAGGCCCTTCAGAGAGGGGACTACTGTGTTTGCCGAGGGAAGGACTACAACCAGCGCTTTTAAATGGGACGGCTACGATTCCTCGGCACTCCAACAGCATCAGGAACGCGTTTCTAGCCGGTCCGCCGTGCCCTGGAAGTTTTGCACATTGACCTTCTCTCAGCTGCCCTGAGGAAATAGTCTGCTTAGAACGCCTTCGGGCACCTGCGTTGGACAGTCGCTCTACTCACGGAGAAAGTCAGCTTGCATTGCAGCGGCAGCTTAAGCAGAGTTCTTCAGGCAACACATCGGTCGTTTGGAAGAGGCAGACGCTTACATGCGTAAAGGGCGCCTGCCTTGGTTGAGGCCGTTTGCTCCACTCAGAACACCCTGCGTAAACACGCTGATCCAGGGAAGGGCCCGTTGTGTACCTTGTGTGGTTTGAGCCTTGTTGAAGCCCCAGGTGACGTTTACCGCCTGTCGGGCTTCAGGTGCGGGCCTGAAGGCACAGTTGGAAAGTTCCCTCCGTAGGGCCTTGAATTACACGGAGAGGCACCCTCTCTGACGGGCCTCTCGTACACGGGAGGCATGGCTCTGGGAAGAAAATGAGTGCTCTCTCGTAAAACACGGTGCGTCCAGGGCCTGGTTGGGAGCTCATGCCGCTCTGCTCTACACCTACCTGGAGACCGAACGTCAGCCCCTGCCTCGAGCAAAGTCGCTCTATTGCCCTGCTGAAGCGGAGGCATGCAGCACTTTCCAAGGGGCCTTCGTCGCGGTTCTGCTTTCTCTTCTTGCTAGTGCGCCGTTCAAGACACCCAGGGCCCTCCTGTTTGCACCCGATTCCGTGCAAGACCACTGAATACCGGGAGGCTCCCCTGGCCTGCTCAGCGGCATCCAGGCCGGCAGCCCTTCCCAGTCACTCTGTGTATGCCGAGTGTAGGGCAACGCCCTGCACACCACCCTGGGGAGAGGTAGATTTCCTCGGCACGGCAGCAGCTCCAGGGAAACTGTTCTCTCACGGGCCACTTGTCAAGGAACTCTGCCTCATTGCCCTCGTCTGAGCTGCACTTAGGGAAACCATCTGCTTCGCAGCCCTTCCAGGAACCCTTAGCCGAGGGCACCATACCTGCAGGAGACAGTCGGCTTGCGTTCCCGCTGCCACTGAAGTACAGTGCTTCCTCTTACACTGCAAGCCTTTGGTTGAGGCTATGGCCCGATAGAGGCTACCTAGAGGGTTCCTTGGATGAGGGAGTTGGCTACATACAGAACACCCTGGGAAGAAAAGTGGATTCAGGGCAGGAGCGAGTGCGTAGCTAGTGTCCCTGGGCACTTACTAGAAATGCCAAGGGAGTGGACTACGTGTTCACTGGAAGTGGGGGCCGGAGGGCAGGAGCCTTGAATTCCCATTTTGAAAGCTCCATTCGTGCTGCCTTGGAGCTACCTGAATAACACCGTTTCTGACGGGCCTCTAGGCGCGGGAGGCAGGGCTCGGGGAAGAGAAGGAATTTTTCTCTCAGTTCTCAGGGGGCTTCCGGAGCCGTGCTGGGAGCTCCTCCTGTCAGGCTGTAGGGCTACAGGGAACGCCCACGAGAGGGCATGCCTCGAGAAAGCCTTTGAGTCGCCCTAATGGATCGGAGCATACAGCAAGCTCTTGGAGGTCTTAGTCACTGTAGTGCTTTATTTGAGCGGTGCTGCCCTTCTCAGGACCCCTAGGCGCTTTGGGCGTGCACCCTTTTCCCTGCGAAAAGCCCCTGCCCCTGTGAGCATGCTGTGCCACACCCAGGCCCCCAGGCCCTTCAGAGAGGGGACTACTGTGTTTGCCGAGGGAAGGACTACAACCAGCGCTTTTAAAGGGGACGGCTACGATTCCTCGGCACTCCAACAGCATCAGGAACGCGTTTCTAGCCGGTCCGCCGTGCCCTGGAAGTTTTGCACATGGACCTTCTCTCAGCTGCCCTGAGGAAATAGTCTGCTTAGAACGCCTTCTGGCACCTCCGTTGGAAAGTCGCTCTACTCACGGAGAAAGTCCGCTTGCATTGCAGCGGCAGCTAAAGCAGAGTTCTTCAGGCAACACATCAGTCGTTTGGAAGAGGCAGACGCTTACATGCGTAAAGGGCGCCTGCCTTGGTTGAGGCCGTTTGCTCCACTCAGAACACCCTGCGTAAACACGCTGATCCAGGGAAGGGCCCGTTGTGTACCTTGTGTGGTTTGAGCCTTGTTGAAGCCCCAGGTGACGTTTACCGCCTGTCGGGCTTCAGGTGCGGGCCTGAAGGCACAGTTGGAAAGTTCCCTCCGTAGGGCCTTGAATTACACGGAGAGGCACCCTCTCTGACGGGCCTCTCGTACACGGGAGGCATGGCTCTGGGAAGAAAATGAGTGCTCTCTCGTAAAACACGGTGCGTCCAGGGCCTGGTTGGGAGCTCATGCCGCTCTGCTCTACACCTACCTGGAGACCGAACGTCAGCCCCTGCCTCGAGCAAAGTCGCTCTATTTGCCCTGCTGAAGCGGAGGCATGCAGCACTTTCCAAGGGGCCTTCGTCGCGGCTCTGCTTTCTCTTCTTGCTAGTGCGCCGTTCAAGACACCCAGGGCCCTCCTGTTTGCACCCGATTCCGTGCAAGACCACTGAATACCGGGAGGCTCCCCTGGCCTGCTCAGCGGCATCCAGGCCGGCAGCCCTTCCCAGTCACTCTGTGTATGCCGAGTGTAGGGCAACGCCCTGCACACCACCCTGGGGAGAGGTAGATTTCCTCGGCACGGCAGCAGCTCCAGGGAAACTGTTCTCTCACGGGCCACTTGTCAAGGAACTCTGCCTCATTGCCCTCGTCTGAGCTGCACTTAGGGAAACCATCTGCTTCGCAGCCCTTCCAGGAACCCTTAGCCGAGGGCACCATACCTGCAGGAGACAGTCGGCTTGCGTTCCCGCTGCCACTGAAGTACAGTGCTTCCTCTTACACTGCAAGCCTTTGGTTGAGGCTATGGCCCGATAGAGGCTACCTAGAGGGTTCCTTGGATGAGGGAGTTGGCTACATACAGAACACCCTGGGAAGAAAAGTGGATTCAGGGCAGGAGCGAGTGCGTAGCTAGTGTCCCTGGGCACTTACTAGAAATGCCAAGGGAGTGGACTACGTGTTCACTGGAAGTGGGGGCCGGAGGGCAGAAGCCTTGACTTCCCATTTTGAAAGCTCCATTCGTGCTGCCTTGGAGCTACCTGAATAACACCGTTTCTGACGGGCCTCTAGGCGCGGGAGGCAGGGCTCGGGGAAGAGAAGGAATTTTTCTCTCAGTTCTCAGGGGGCTTCCGGAGCCGTGCTGGGAGCTCCTCCTGTCGGGCTGTAGGACTACAGGGAACGCCCACGAGAGGGCATGCCTCGAGAAAGCCTTTGAGTCGCCCTAATGGATCGGAGCATACAGCAAGCTCTTGGAGGTCTTAGTCACTGTAGTGCTTTATTTGAGCGGTGCTGCCCTTCTCAGGACTCCTAGGCGCTTTGGGCGTGCACCCTTTTCCCTGCGAAAAGCCCCTGCCCCTGTGAGCATGCTGTGCCACACCCAGGCCCCCAGGCCCTTCAGAGAGGGGACTACTGTGTTTGCCGAGGGAAGGACTACAACCAGCGCTTTTAAAGGGGACGGCTACGATTCCTCGGCACTCCAACAGTATCAGGAACGCGTTTCTAGCCGGTCCGCCGTGCCCTGGAAGTTTTGCACATGGACCTTCTCTCAGCTGCCCTGAGGAAATAGTCTGCTTAGAACGCCTTCTGGCACCTCCGTTGGAAAGTCGCTCTACTCACGGAGAAAGTCCGCTTGCATTGCAGCGGCAGCTAAAGCAGAGTTCTTCAGGCAACACATCGGTCGTTTGGAAGAGGCAGACGCTTACATGCGTAAAGGGCGCCTGCCTTGGTTGAGGCCGTTTGCTCCACTCAGAACACCCTGCGTAAACACGCTGATCCAGGGAAGGGCCCGTTGTGTACCTTGTGTGGTTTGAGCCTTGTTGAAGCCCCAGGTGACGTTTACCGCCTGTCGGGCTTCAGGTGCGGGCCTGAAGGCACAGTTGGAAAGTTCCCTCCGTAGGGCCTTGAATTACACGGAGAGGCACCCTCTCTGACGGGCCTCTCGTACACGGGAGGCATGGCTCTGGGAAGAAAATGAGTGCTCTCTCGTAAAACACGGTGCGTCCAGGGCCTGGTTGGGAGCTCATGCCGCTCTGCTCTACACCTACCTGGAGACCGAACGTCAGCCCCTGCCTCGAGCAAAGTCGCTCTATTGCCCTGCTGAAGCGGAGGCATGCAGCACTTTCCAAGGGGCCTTCGTCGCGGCTCTGCTTTCTCTTCTTGCTAGTGCGCCGTTCAAGACACCCAGGGCCCTCCTGTTTGCACCCGATTCCGTGCAAGACCACTGAATACCGGGAGGCTCCCCTGGCCTGCTCAGCGGCATCCAGGCCGGCAGCCCTTCCCAGTCACTCTGTGTATGCCGAGTGTAGGGCAACGCCCTGCACACCACCCTGGGGAGAGGTAGATTTCCTCGGCACGGCAGCAGCTCCAGGGAAACTGTTCTCTCACGGGCCACTTGTCAAGGAACTCTGCCTCATTGCCCTCGTCTGAGCTGCACTTAGGGAAACCATCTGCTTCGCAGCCCTTCCAGGAACCCTTAGCCGAGGGCACCATACCTGCAGGAGACAGTCGGCTTGCGTTCCCGCTGCCACTGAAGTACAGTGCTTCCTCTTACACTGCAAGCCTTTGGTTGAGGCTATGGCCCGATAGAGGCTACCTAGAGGGTTCCTTGGATGAGGGAGTTGGCTACATACAGAACACCCTGGGAAGAAAAGTGGATTCAGGGCAGGAGCGAGTGCGTAGCTAGTGTCCCTGGGCACTTACTAGAAATGCCAAGGGAGTGGACTACGTGTTCACTGGAAGTGGGGGCCGGAGGGCAGAAGCCTTGACTTCCCATTTTGAAAGCTCCATTCGTGCTGCCTTGGAGCTACCTGAATAACACCGTTTCTGACGGGCCTCTAGGCGCGGGAGGCAGGGCTCGGGGAAGAGAAGGAATTTTTCTCTCAGTTCTCAGGGGGCTTCCGGAGCCGTGCTGGGAGCTCCTCCTGTCGGGCTGTAGGACTACAGGGAACGCCCACGAGAGGGCATGCCTCGAGAAAGCCTTTGAGTCGCCCTAATGGAGAGGAGCATACAGCAAGCTCTTGGAGGTCTTAGTCACTGTAGTGCTTTATTTGAGCGGTGCTGCCCTTCTCAGGACTCCTAGGCGCTTTGGGCGTGCACCCTTTTCCCTGCGAAAAGCCCCTGCCCCTGTGAGCATGCTGTGCCACACCCAGGCCCCCAGGCCCTTCAGAGAGGGGACTACTGTGTTTGCCGAGGGAAGGACTACAACCATCGCTTTTAAAGGGGACGGCTACGATTCCTCGGCACTCCAACAGTATCAGGAACGCGTTTCTAGCCGGTCCGCCGTGCCCTGGAAGTTTTGCACATGGACCTTCTCTCAGCTGCCCTGAGGAAATAGTCTGCTTAGAACGCCTTCTGGCACCTCCGTTGGAAAGTCGCTCTACTCACGGAGAAAGTCCGCTTGCATTGCAGCGGCAGCTAAAGCAGAGTTCTTCAGGCAACACATCGGTCGTTTGGAAGAGGCAGATGCTTACATGCGTAAAGGGCGCCTGCCTTGGTTGAGGCCGTTTGCTCCACTCAGAACACCCTGCGTAAACACGCTGATCCAGGGAAGGGCCCGTTGTGTACCTTGTGTGGTTTGAGCCTTGTTGAAGCCCCAGGTGACGTTTACCGCCTGTCGGGCTTCAGGCGCGGGCCTGAAGGCACAGTTGGAAAGTTCCCTCCGTAGGGCCTTGAATTACACGGAGAGGCACCCTCTCTGACGGGCCTCTCGTACACGGGAGGCATGGCTCTGGGAAGAAAATGAGTGCTCTCTCATAAAACACGGTGCGTCCAGGGCCTGGTTGGGAGCTCATGCCGCTCTGCTCTACACCTACCTGGAGACCGAACGTCAGCCCCTGCCTCGAGCAAAGTCGCTCTATTGCCCTGCTGAAGCGGAGGCATGCAGCACTTTCCAAGGGGCCTTCGTCGCGGTTCTGCTTTCTCTTCTTGCTAGTGCGCCGTTCAAGACACCCAGGGCCCTCTGTTTGCACCCGATTCCGTGCAAGACCACTGAATACCGGGAGGCTCCCCTGGCCTGCTCAGCGGCATCCAGGCCGGCAGCCCTTCCCAGTCACTCTGTGTATGCCGAGTGTAGGGCAACGCCCTGCACACCACCCTGGGGAGAGGTAGATTTCCTCGGCACGGCAGCAGCTCCAGGGAAACTGCTCTCTCACGGGCCACTTGTCAAGGAACTCTGCCTCATTGCCCTCGCCTGAGCTGCACCTAGGGAAACCATCTGCTTCGCAGCCCTTCCAGGAACCCTTAGCCGAGGGCACCATACCTGCAGGAGACAGTCGGCTTGCGTTCCCGCTGCCACTGAAGTACAGTGCTTCCTCTTACACTGCAAGCCTTTGGTTGAGGCTATGGCCCGATAGAGGCTACCTAGAGGGTTCCTTGGATGAGGGAGTTGGCTACATACAGAACACCCTGGGAAGAAAAGTGGATTCAGGGCAGGAGCGAGTGCGTAGCTAGTGTCCCTGGGCACTTACTAGAAATGCCAAGGGAGTGGACTACGTGTTCACTGGAAGTGGGGGCCGGAGGGCAGAAGCCTTGACTTCCCATTTTGAAAGCTCCATTCGTGCTGCCTTGGAGCTACCTGAATAACACCGTTTCTGACGGGCCTCTAGGCGCGGGAGGCAGGGCTCGGGGAAGAGAAGGAATTTTTCTCTCAGTTCTCAGGGGGCTTCCGGAGCCGTGCTGGGAGCTCCTCCTGTCGGGCTGTAGGACTACAGGGAACGCCCACGAGAGGGCATGCCTCGAGAAAGCCTTTGAGTCGCCCTAATGGATCGGAGCATACAGCAAGCTCTTGGAGGTCTTAGTCACTGTAGTGCTTTATTTGAGCGGTGCTGCCCTTCTCAGGACTCCTAGGCGCTTTGGGCGTGCACCCTTTTCCCTGCGAAAAGCCCCTGCCCCTGTGAGCATGCTGTGCCACACCCAGGCCCCCAGGCCCTTCAGAGAGGGGACTACTGTGTTTGCCGAGGGAAGGACTACAACCAGCGCTTTTAAAGGGGACGGCTACGATTCCTCGGCACTCCAACAGTATCAGGAACGCGTTTCTAGCCGGTCCGCCGTGCCCTGGAAGTTTTGCACATGGACCTTCTCTCAGCTGCCCTGAGGAAATAGTCTGCTTAGAACGCCTTCTGGCACCTCCGTTGGAAAGTCGCTCTACTCACGGAGAAAGTCCGCTTGCATTGCAGCGGCAGCTAAAGCAGAGTTCTTCAGGCAACACATCGGTCGTTTGGAAGAGGCAGACGCTTACATGCGTAAAGGGCGCCTGCCTTGGTTGAGGCCGTTTGCTCCACTCAGAACACCCTGCGTAAACACGCTGATCCAGGGAAGGGCCCGTTGTGTACATTGTGTGGTTTGAGCCTTGTTGAAGCCCCAGGTGACGTTTACCGCCTGTCGGGCTTAAGGTGCGGGCCTGAAGGCACAGTTGGAAAGTTCCCTCCGTAGGGCCTTGAATTACACGGAGAGGCACCCTGTCTGACGGGCCTCTCGTACACGGGAGGCATGGCTCTGGGAAGAAAATGAGTGCTCTCTCGTAAAACACGGTGCGTCCAGGGCCTGATTGGGAGCTCATGCCGCTCTGCTCTACACCTACCTGGAGACCGAACGTCAGCCCCTGCCTCGAGCAAAGTCGCTCTATTGCCCTGCTGAAGCGGAGGCATGCAGCACTTTCTAAGGGGCCTTCATCGCGGTTCTGCTTTCTCTTCTTGCTAGTCCGCCGTTCAAGACACCCAGGGCCCTCTGTTTGCACCCGATTCCGTGCAAGACCACTGAATACCGGGAGGCTCCCCTGGCCTGCTCAGCGGCATCCAGGCCGGCAGCCATTCCCAGTCACTCTGTGTATGCCGAGTGTAGGGCAACGCCCTGCACACCACCCTGGGGAGAGGTAGATTTCCTCGGCACGGCAGCAGCTCCAGGGAAACTGTTTTCTCACGTGCCACTTGTCAAGGAACTCTGCCTCATTGCCCTCGCCTGAGCTGCACCTAGGGAAACCATCTGCTTCGCAGCCCTTCCAGGAACCCTTAGCCGAGGGCACCATACCTGCAGGACACAGTCGGCTTGCGTTCCCGCTGCCACTGAAGTACAGTGCTTCCTCTTACACTGCAAGCCTTTGGTTGAGGCTATGGCCCGATAGAGGCTACCTAGAGGGTTCCTTGGATGAGGGAGTTGGCTACATACAGAACACCCTGGGAAGAAAAGTGGATTCAGGGCAGGAGCGAGTGCGTAGCTAGTGTCCCTGGGCACTTACTAGAAATGCCAAGGGAGTGGACTACGTGTTCACTGGAAGTGGGGGCCGGAGGGCAGAAGCCTTGACTTCCCATTTTGAAAGCTCCATTCGTGCTGCCTTGGAGCTACCTGAATAACACCGTTTCTGACGGGCCTCTAGGCGCGGGAGGCAGGGCTCGGGGAAGAGAAGGAATTTTTCTCTCAGTTCTCAGGGGGCTTCCGGAGCCGTGCTGGGAGCTCCTCCTGTCGGGCTGTAGGACTACAGGGAACGCCCACGAGAGGGCATGCCTCGAGAAAGCCTTTGAGTCGCCCTAATGGATCGGAGCATACAGCAAGCTCTTGGAGGTCTTAGTCACTGTAGTGCTTTATTTGAGCGGTGCTGCCCTTCTCAGGACTCCTAGGCGCTTTGGGCGTGCACCCTTTTCCCTGCGAAAAGCCCCTGCCCCTGTGAGCATGCTGTGCCACACCCAGGCCCCCAGGCCCTTCAGAGAGGGGACTACTGTGTTTGCCGAGGGAAGGACTACAACCAGCGCTTTTAAAGGGGACGGCTACGATTCCTCGGCACTCCAACAGTATCAGGAACGCGTTTCTAGCCGGTCCGCCGTGCCCTGGAAGTTTTGCACATGGACCTTCTCTCAGCTGCCCTGAGGAAATAGTCTGCTTAGAACGCCTTCTGGCACCTCCGTTGGAAAGTCGCTCTACTCACGGAGAAAGTCCGCTTGCATTGCCGCGGCAGCTAAAGCAGAGTTCTTCAGGCAACACATCGGTCGTTTGGAAGAGGCAGACGCTTACATGCGTAAAGGGCGCCTGCCTTGGTTGAGGCCGTTTGCTCCACTCAGAACACCCTGCGTAAACACGCTGATCCAGGGAAGGGCCCGTTGTGTACCTTGTGTGGTTTGAGCCTTGTTGAAGCCCCAGGTGACGTTTACCGCCTGTCGGGCTTCAGGTGCGGGCCTGAAGGCACAGTTGGAAAGTTCCCTCCGTAGGGCCTTGAATTACACGGAGAGGCACCCTCTCTGACGGGCCTCTCGTACACGGGAGGCATGGCTCTGGGAAGAAAATGAGTGCTCTCTCGTAAAACACGGTGCGTCCAGGGCCTGGTTGGGAGCTCATGCCGCTCTGCTCTACACCTACCTGGAGACCGAACGTCAGCCCCTGCCTCGAGCAAAGTCACTCTATTGCCCTGCTGAAGCGGAGGCATGCAGCACTTTCCAAGGGTCCTTCGTCGCGGTTCTGCTTTCTCTTCTTGCTAGTGCGCCGTTCAAGACACCCAGGGCCCTCTCTTTGCACCCGATTCCGTGCAAGACCACTGAATACCGGGAGGCTCCCCTGGCCTGCTCAGCGGCATCCAGGCCGGCAGCCCTTCCCAGTCACTCTGTGTATGCCGAGTGTAGGGCAACGCCCTGCACACCACCCTGGGGAGAGGTAGATTTCCTCGGCACGGCAGCAGCTCCAGGGAAACTGTTCTCTCACGTGCCACTTGTCAAGGAACTCTGCCTCATTGCCCTCGTCTGAGCTGCACTTAGGGAAACCATCTGCTTCGCAGCCCTTCCAGGAACCCTTAGCCGAGGGCACCATACCTGCAGGAGACAGTCGGCTTGCGTTCCCGCTGCCACTGAAGTACAGTGCTTCCTCTTACACTGCAAGCCTTTGGTTGAGGCTATGGCCCGATAGAGGCTACCTAGAGGGTTCCTTGGATGAGGGAGTTGGCTACATACAGAACACCCTGGGAAGAAAAGTGGATTCAGGGCAGGAGCGAGTGCGTAGCTAGTGTCCCTGGGCACTTACTAGAAATGCCAAGGGAGTGGACTACGTGTTCACTGGAAGTGGGGGCCGGAGGGCAGAAGCCTTGACTTCCCATTTTGAAAGCTCCATTCGTGCTGCCTTGGAGCTACCTGAATAACACCGTTTCTGACGGGCCTCTAGGCGCAGGAGGCAGGGCTCGGGGAAGAGAAGGAATTTTTCTCTCAGTTCTCAGGGGGCTTCCGGAGCCGTGCTGGGAGCTCCTCCTGTCGGGCTGTAGGACTACAGGGAACGCCCACGAGAGGGCATGCCTCGAGAAAGCCTTTGAGTCGCCCTAATGGATCGGAGCATACAGCAAGCTCTTGGAGGTCTTAGTCACTGTAGTGCTTTATTTGAGCGGTGCTGCCCTTCTCAGGACTCCTAGGCGCTTTGGGCGTGCACCCTTTTCCCTGCGAAAAGCCCCTGCCCCTGTGAGCATGCTGTGCCACACCCAGGCCCCCAGGCCCTTCAGAGAGGGGACTACTGTGTTTGCCGAGGGAAGGACTACAACCAGCGCTTTTAAAGGGGACGGCTACGATTCCTCGGCACTCCAACAGTATCAGGAACGCGTTTCTAGCCGGTCCGCCGTGCCCTGGAAGTTTTGCACATGGACCTTCTCTCAGCTGCCCTGAGGAAATAGTCTGCTTAGAACGCCTTCTGGCACCTCCGTTGGAAAGTCGCTCTACTCACGGAGAAAGTCCGCTTGCATTGCAGCGGCAGCTAAAGCAGAGTTCTTCAGGCAACACATCGGTCGTTTGGAAGAGGCAGACGCTTACATGCGTAAAGGGCGCCTGCCTTGGTTGAGGCCGTTTGCTCCACTCAGAACACCCTGCGTAAACACGCTGATCCAGGGAAGGGCCCGTTGTGTACCTTGTGTGGTTTGAGCCTTGTTGAAGCCCCAGGTGACGTTTACCGCCTGTCGGGCTTCAGGTGCGGGCCTGAAGGCACAGTTGGAAAGTTCCCTCCGTAGGGCCTTGAATTACACGGAGAGGCACCCTCTCTGACGGGCCTCTCGTACACGGGAGGCATGGCTCTGGGAAGAAAATGAGTGCTCTCTCGTAAAACACGGTGCGTCCAGGGCCTGGTTGGGAGCTCATGCCGCTCTGCTCTACACCTACCTGGAGACCGAACGTCAGCCCCTGCCTCGAGCAAAGTCGCTCTATTGCCCTGCTGAAGCGGAGGCATGCAGCACTTTCCAAGGGGCCTTCGTCGCGGCTCTGCTTTCTCTTCTTGCTAGTGCGCCGTTCAAGACACCCAGGGCCCTCCTGTTTGCACCCGATTCCGTGCAAGACCACTGAATACCGGGAGGCTCCCCTGGCCTGCTCAGCGGCATCCAGGCCGGCAGCCCTTCCCAGTCACTCTGTGTATGCCGAGTGTAGGGCAACGCCCTGCACACCACCCTGGGGAGAGGTAGATTTCCTCGGCACGGCAGCAGCTCCAGGGAAACTGTTCTCTCACGTGCCACTTGTCAAGGAACTCTGCCTCATTGCCCTCGTCTGAGCTGCACTTAGGGAAACCATCTGCTTCGCAGCCCTTCCAGGAACCCTTAGCCGAGGGCACCATACCTGCAGGAGACAGTCGGCTTGCGTTCCCGCTGCCACGGAAGTACAGTGCTTCCTCTTACACTGTAAGCCTTTGGTTGAGGCTATGGCCCGATAGAGGCTACCTAGAGGGTTCCTTGGATGAGGGAGTTGGCTACATACAGAACACCCTGGGAAGAAAAGTGGATTCAGGGCAGGAGCGAGTGCGTAGCTAGTGTCCCTGGGCACTTACTAGAAATGCCAAGGGGGTGGACTACGTGTTCACTGGAAGTGGGGGCCGGAGGGCAGAAGCCTTGAATTCCCATTTTGAAAGCTCCATTCGTGCTGCCTTGGAGCTACCTGAATAACACCGTTTCTGACGGGCCTCTAGGCGCGGGAGGCAGGGCTCGGGGAAGAGAAGGAATTTTTCTCTCAGTTCTCAGGGGGCTTCCGGAGCCGTGCTGGGAGCTCCTCCTGTCAGGCTGTAGGGCTACAGGGAACGCCCACGAGAGGGCATGCCTCGAGAAAGCCTTTGAGTCGCCCTAATGGAGAGGAGCATACAGCAAGCTCTTGGAGGTCTTAGTCACTGTAGTGCTTTATTTGAGCGGTGCTGCCCTTCTCAGGACTCCTAGGCGCTTTGGGTGTGCACCCTTTTCCCTGCGAAAAGCCCCTGCCCCTGTGAGCATGCTGTGCCACACCCAGGCCCCCAGGCCCTTCAGAGAGGGGACTACTGTGTTTGCCGAGGGAAGGACTACAACCAGCGCTTTTAAAGGGGACGGCTACGATTCCTCGGCACTCCAACAGCATCAGGAACGCGTTTCTAGCCGGTCCGCCGTGCCCTGGAAGTTTTGCACATGGACCTTCTCTCAGCTGCCCTGAGGAAATAGTCTGCTTAGAACGCCTTCTGGCACCTCCGTTGGAAAGTCGCTCTACTCACGGAGAAAGTCCGCTTGCATTGCAGCGGCAGCTAAAGCAGAGTTCTTCAGGCAACACATCGGTCGTTTGGAAGAGGCAGACGCTTACATGCGTAAAGGGCGCCTGCATTGGTTGAGGCCGTTTGCTCCACTCAGAACACCCTGTGTAAACACGCTGATCCAGGAAAGGGCCCGTTGTGTACCTTGTGTGGTTTGAGCCTTGTTGAAGCCCCAGGTGACGTTTACCGCCTGTCGGGCTTCAGGTGCGGGCCTGAAGGCACAGTTGGAAAGTTCCCTCCGTAGGGCCTTGAATTACTCGGAGAGGCACCCTCTCTGACGGGCCTCTCGTACACGGGAGGCATGGCTCTGGGAAGAAAATGAGTGCTCTCTCGTAAAACACGGTGCGTCCAGGGCCTGGTTGGGAGCTCATGCCGCTCTGCTCTACACCTACCTGGAGACCGAACGTCAGCCCCTGCCTCGAGCAAAGTCGCTCTATTGCCCTGCTGAAGCGGAGGCATGCAGCACTTTCCAAGGGGCCTTCGTCGCGGCTCTGCTTTCTCTTCTTGCTAGTGCGCCGTTCAAGACACCCAGGGCCCTCCTGTTTGCACCCGATTCCGTGCAAGACCACTGAATACCGGGAGGCTCCCCTGGCCTGCTCAGCGGCATCCAGGCCGGCAGCCCTTCCCAGTCACTCTGTGTATGCCGAGTGTAGGGCAACGCCCTGCACACCACCCTGGGGAGAGGTAGATTTCCTCGGCACGGCAGAAGCTCCAGGGAAACTGTTCTCTCATGGGCCACTTGTCAAGGAACTCTGCCTCATTGCCCTCGTCTGAGCTGCACCTAGGGAAACCATCTGCTTCGCAGCCCTTCCAGGAACCCTTAGCCGAGGGCACCATACCTGCAGGAGACAGTCGGCTTGCGTTCCCGCTGCCACTGAAGTACAGTGCTTCCTCTTACACTGCAAGCCTTTGGTTGAGGCTATGGCCCGATAGAGGCTACCTAGAGGGTTCCTTGGATGAGGGAGTTGGCTACATACAGAACACCCTGGGAAGAAAAGTGGATTCAGGGCAGGAGCGAGTGCGTAGCTAGTGTCCCTGGGCACTTACTAGAAATGCCAAGGGAGTGGACTACGTGTTCACTGGAAGTGGGGGCCGGAGGGCAGAAGCCTTGACTTCCCATTTTGAAAGCTCCATTCGTGCTGCCTTGGAGCTACCTGAATAACACCGTTTCTGACGGGCCTCTAGGCGCGGGAGGCAGGGCTCGGGGAAGAGAAGGAATTTTTCTCTCAGTTCTCAGGGGGCTTCCGGAGCCGTGCTGGGAGCTCCTCCTGTCGGGCTGTAGGACTACAGGGAACGCCCACGAGAGGGCATGCCTCGAGAAAGCCTTTGAGTCGCCCTAATGGATCGGAGCATACAGCAAGCTCTTGGAGGTCTTAGTCACTGTAGTGCTTTATTTGAGCGGTGCTGCCCTTCTCAGGACCCCTAGGCGCTTTGGGCGTGCACCCTTTTCCCTGCGAAAAGCCCCTGCCCCTGTGAGCATGCTGTGCCACACCCAGGCCCCCAGGCCCTTCAGAGAGGGGACTACTGTGTTTGCCGAGGGAAGGACTACAACCAGCGCTTTTAAAGGGGACGGCTACGATTCCTCGGCACTCCAACAGCATCAGGAACGCGTTTCTAGCCGGTCCGCCGTGCCCTGGAAGTTTTGCACATGGACCTTCTCTCAGCTGCCCTGAGGAAATAGTCTGCTTAGAACGCCTTCTGGCACCTCCGTTGGAAAGTCGCTCTACTCACGGAGAAAGTCCGCTTGCATTGCCGCGGCAGCTAAAGCAGAGTTCTTCAGGCAACACATCGGTCGTTTGGAAGAGGCAGACGCTTACATGCGTAAAGGGCGCCTGCCTTGGTTGAGGCCGTTTGCTCCACTCAGAACACCCTGCGTAAACACGCTGATCCAGGGAAGGGCCCGTTGTGTACCTTGTGTGGTTTGAGCCTTGTTGAAGCCCCAGGTGACGTTTACCGCCTGTCGGGCTTCAGGTGCGGGCCTGAAGGCACAGTTGGAAAGTTCCCTCCGTAGGGCCTTGAATTACACGGAGAGACACCCTCTCTGACGGGCCTCTCATACACGGGAGGCATGGCTCTGGGAAGAAAATGAGTGCTCTCTCGTAAAACACGGTGCGTCCAGGGCCTGGTTGGGAGCTCATGCCGCTCTGCTCTAGACCTTCCTGGAGACCGAACGTCAACCCCTGCCTCGAGGAAAGTCGCTTTATTGCCCTGCTGAAGTGGAGGCATGCAGCACTTTCCAAGAGGCCTTGGTTGCGGTTCTGCTTTCTCTTCTTGCTAGTGCGCCGTTCTAGTGCGCAGGACACCCAGGGCCCTCGCGTTTGCACCCGATGCCCTGCAAGACCACTGAGTACCGGGAGGCTCCCCAGGCCTGCTCAGCGGCATCCAGGCCGGCAGCCCTTCCCAGTCACTCTGTGTATACCGAGTGTAGGGCAACGCACTGCACACCACCTTGGGGAGAGCTAGATTTCCTCGGCACGGCAGCAGCTCCAGGGAAACTGTTCTCTCACGTGCCACTTGTCAAGGAACTCTGCCTCATTGCCCTTGTCTGAGCTGCACTTAGGGAAACCATCTGCTTCGCAGGCCTTCCAGGAACCCTTAGCCGAGGACACTATACGTACAGGAGAAAGTCGGCTTGCGTTCCCGCTGCCACGGAAGTACAGTGCTTCCTCTTACACAGCAGGCCATTGGTAGAGGCTAAGGCCCGATAGAGCCTACCTAGAGGGTTCCTTGGATGAGGGAGTTGGCTACATGCAGAGCACCCTGTGAAGAAAAGGGGATTCAGGCCAGGAGCGAGTGCGTAGCTAGTGTCCCTGGGCACTTACTAGAAATGCCAAGGGAGTGGACTACGTGTTCACTGGAAGTGGGGGCTGGAGGGCAGAAGCCTTGAATTCCCATTTTGAAAGCTCCATTCATGCTGCCCTGGAGCTACCTGAATAACACCGTTTCTGACGGGCCTCTAGGCGCGGGAGGCAGGGCTCGGGGAAGAGAAGGAAATTTTCTCTCAATTCTCAGGGGGCTTCCGGAGCCGTGCTGGGAGCTCCTCCTGTCAGGCTGTAGGACTACAGGGAACGTCCACGGGAGGGCATGCCTCGAGAAAGGCTTTGAGTCGCCCTGCAGGAATGGAGCATACAGCAAGCTCTTGGAGGTCTTCGAAACTGTAGTGCTTTATTTGAACGGTGCTGCCCTTCTCAGGACACCTAGGCGCTTTGGGTGTGCACCCTTTGCCCTGCGAAAAGCCCCTGACCGTGTGAGCATGCTGTGCCACACCCAGGCCCCTAGGCACTTCAGAGAGGGGACTACTGTGTATGGCGAGGGAAGGACTACACCCAGCGCTTTTAAAGGGGACGGCTACGATTCCTCGGCACTCCAACAGCATCAGGAAGGCCTTTCTAGCCGGTCCACCGTGCCCTGGAAGTTTTCGCCTTTGACCTTCTCTCAGCTGCCCTGAGGAAAGACTCTGCTTAGAACTCCTTCTGGCACCTCGGTTGGAAAGTCGCTCTGCTCACGGAGAAAGTCAGCTTGCATTGCAGCGGCAGCTAAAGCAGAGTTCTTCAGGCAACACATCGGTCTTTGGGAAGAGGCAGACGCTTACATGCATAAAGGGAGCTTGCCTTGGTTGAGGCCGCTTGCTACGCTCAGAACACCCTGCGTAAACACGCTGATCCTGGGAAGGGCCCGTTGTGTACCTTGTGTGGCTTGAGCCTTGTTGAAGCCCCAGGTGACGTTTACCGCCTGTCGGGCTTGAAGTGCGGGCCTGAAGGCACAGTTGGAAAGTTCCCTCCGTAGGGCCTTGAATTACACGAAGAGACACCCTCTCTGACGGGTCTCTCGTCACGGTAGGCATGGCTCAGGGAAGAAAATGAGTGCTCTCTCGTAAAACACGGTGCGTCCAGGGCCTGGTTGGGAGCTCATGCCGCTCTGCTCTAGACCTACCTGGAGACCGAACGTCAGCCCCTGCCTAGAGCAAAGTCGCTTTATTGCCCGGCTGAAGCGGAGGCATGTAGCACTTTCCAAGAAGCCTTCGTCGCGGTTCTGCTTTCTCTTCTTGCTAGTGCGCCGTTCTAGTGCGCAGGACACCCAGGGCCCTCGCGTTTGCACCCGATGCCCTGCAAGACCACTGAATACCGGGAGGCTCCCCTGGCCTGCTCAGCGGCATCCAGGCCGGCAGCCCTTCCCAGTCACTCTGTGTATGCCGAGTGTAGGGCAATGCACTGCACACCTCCTTGTGGACAGCTAGATTTCCTCGGCACGGCAGCAGCTCCAGGGAGGCTGTTCTCTCACGTGCCACTTGTCAAGGAACTCTGCCTCATTGCCCTTGTCTGAGCTGCACTTAGGGAAACCATCTGCTTCGCAGCCCTTCCAGGAACCCTTAGCCGAGGGCACCATTCCTGCAGGAGAAAGTCGGCTTGGGTTCCCGCTGCCACTGAAGTACTGTGCTTCCTCTTACACTGCAAGACTTTGGTTGAGGCTATGGCCCGATAGAGGCTACCTAGAGGGTTCCTTGGATGAGGGAGTTGGTATATACAGAACACGCTGTGAAGAAAAGTGGATTCAGGCCAGGAGCGAGTGCGTAGCTAGTGTCCCTGTGCACTTACTAGAAATGCCAAGGGAGTGAACTACGTGTTCACTGGAAGTGGGGGCCGGAGGGCAGAAGCCTTGAATTCCCATTTTGAAAGCTCCATTCATGCTGCCTTGGAGCTACCTGAATAACACCGTTTCTGACGGGCCTCTAGGCACGGGAGGCAGGGCTCGGGGAAGAGAAGGAAATTTCCTCTCAATTCTCAGGGGGCTTCCGGAGCCGTGCTGGGAGCTCCTCCTGTTAGGCTGTAGGACTACAGGGAACGTCCACGGGAGGGCATGCCTCGAGAAAGGCTTTGAGTCGCCCTGCAGGAACGGAGCATACAGCAAGCTCTTGGAGGTCTTCGAAACTGTAGTGCTTTATTTGAACGGTGCTGCCCTTCTCAGGACACCTAGGCGCTTTGGGTGTGCACCCTTTGCCCTGCGAAAAGCCCCTGACCGTGTGAGCATGCTGTGCCACACCCAGGCCCCCAGGCCCTTCAGAGAGGGGACTACTGTGTATGGCGAGGGAAGGACTACACCCAGCGCTTTTAAAGGGGACGGCTATGATTCCTCGGCACTCCAACAGCATCAGGAAGGCGTTTCTAGCCGGTCCACCGTGCCCTGGAAGTTTTCGCCATTGACCTTCTCTCGGCTGCCCTGAGGAAAGACTCTGCTTAGAACTCCTTCTGGCACCTCGGTTGGAAAGTCGCTCTGCTCACGGAGAAAGTCAGCTTGCATTGCAGCGGCAGCTAAAGCAGAGTTCTTCAGGCAACACATCGGTCGTTTGGAAGAGGCAGACGCTTACATGCCTAAAGGGAGCCTGCCTTGGTTGAGGCCGTTTGCTCCACTCAGAACGCCCTGCGTGAATATGCTGATCCAGGGAAGGGCCCGTTGTGAACCTTGTGTGGTTTGTGCCTTGTTGAAGCCCCAGGTGACGTTTACCGCCTGTCGGGCTTGAAGTGCGGGCCTGAAGGCACAGTTGGAAAGTTCCCTCCGTAGGGCCTTGAATTACACGGAGAGACACCCTCTCTGACGGGTCTCTCGTCACGGTAGGCATGGCTCTGGGAAGAAAATGAGTGCTCTCTCGTGAAACACGGTGTGTCCAGGGACTGGGTGGTAGCTCATGCCGCTCTGCTCTAGACCTACCTGGAGACGGAACGTCAGCCCCTGCCTAGAGCAAAGTCGCTTTATTGCCCGGCTGAAGCGGAGGCATGCAGCACTTTCCAAGAGGCCTTCGTCGCGGTTCTGCTTTCTCTTCTTGCTAGTGCGCCATTCTAGTGCGCAGGACACCCAGGGCCCTCGCGTTTGCACCCGATGCCCTGCAAGACCACTGAGTACCGGGAGGCTCCCCAGGCCTGCTCAGCGGCATCCAGGCCGGCAGCCCTTCCCAGTCACTCTGTGTATACCGAGTGTAGGGCAACGCACTGCACACCACCTTGGGGAGAGCTAGATTTCCTCGGCACGGCAGCAGCTCCAGGGAAACTGTTCTCTCACGTGCCACTTGTCAAGGAACTCTGCCTCATTGCCCTTGTCTGAGCTGCACTTAGGGAAACCATCTGCTTCGCAGGCCTTCCAGGAACCCTTAGCCGAGGACACCATACGTACAGGAGAAAGTCGGCTTGCGTTCCCGCTGCCACGGAGGTACAGTGCTTCCTCTTACACAGCAGGCCATTGGTAGAGGCTAAGGCCCGATAGAGCCTACCTAGAGGGTTCCTTGGATGAGGGAGTTGGCTACATGCAGAGCACCCTGTGAAGAAAAGGGGATTCAGGCCAGGAGCGAGTGCGTAGCTAGTGTCCCTGGGCACTTACTAGAAATGCCAAGGGAGTGGACTACGTGTTCACTGGAAGTGGGGGCTGGAGGGCAGAAGCCTTGAATTCCCATTTTGAAAGCTCCATTCATGCTGCCCTGGAGCTACCTGAATAACACCGTTTCTGACGGGCCTCTAGGCGCGGGAGGCAGGGCTCGGGGAAGAGAAGGAAATTTTCTCTCAATTCTCAGGGGGCTTCCGGAGCCGTGCTGGGAGCTCCTCCTGTCAGGCTGTAGGACTACAGGGAACGTCCACGGGAGGGCATGCCTCGAGAAAGGCTTTGAGTCGCCCTGCAGGAACGGAGCATACAGCAAGCTCTTGGAGGTCTTCGAAACTGTAGTGCTTTATTTGAACGGTGCTGCCCTTCTCAGGACACCTAGGCGCTTTGGGTGTGCACCCTTTGCCCTGCGAAAAGCCCCTGACCGTGTGAGCATGCTGTGCCACACCCAGGCCCCTAGGCACTTCAGAGAGGGGACTACTGTGTATGGCGAGGGAAGGACTACACCCAGCGCTTTTAAAGGGGACGGCTACGATTCCTCGGCACTCCAACAGCATCAGGAAGGCCTTTCTAGCCGGTCCACCGTGCCCTGGAAGTTTTCGCCTTTGACCTTCTCTCAGCTGCCCTGAGGAAAGACTCTGCTTAGAACTCCTTCTGGCACCTCGGTTGGAAAGTCGCTCTGCTCACGGAGAAAGTCAGCTTGCATTGCAGCGGCAGCTAAAGCAGAGTTCTTCAGGCAACACATCGGTCTTTGGGAAGAGGCAGACGCTTACATGCATAAAGGGAGCCTGCCTTGGTTGAGGCCGCTTGCTCCGCTCAGAACACCCTGCGTAAACACGCTGATCCTGGGAAGGGCCCGTTGTGTACCTTGTGTGGTTTGAGCCTTGTTGAAGCCCCAGGTGACGTTTACTGCCTGTCGGGCTTGAAGTGCGGGCCTGAAGGCACAGTTGGAAAGTTCCCTCCGTAGGGCCTTGAATTACACGGAGAGACACCCTCTCTGACGGGTCTCTCGTCACGGTAGGCATGGCTCAAGGAAGAAAATGAGTGCTCTCTCGTAAAACACGGTGCGTCCAGGGCCTGGTTGGGAGCTCATGCCGCTCTGCTCTAGACCTACCTGGAGACCGAACGTCAGGCCCTGCCTAGAGCAAAGTCGCTTTATTGCCCGGCTGAAGCGGAGGCATGCAGCACTTTCCAAGAGGCCTTGGTTGCGGTTCTGCTTTCTCTTCTTGCTAGTGCGCCGTTCTAGTGCGCAGGACACCCAGGGCCCTCGCGTTTGCACCCGATGCCCTGCAAGACCACTGAGTACCGGGAGGCTCCCCAGGCCTGCTCAGCGGCATCCAGGCCAGCAGCCCTTCCCAGTCACTCTGTGTATACCGAGTGTAGGGCAACGCACTGCACACCACCTTGGGGAGAGCTAGATTTCCTCGGCACGGCAGCAGCTCCAGGGAGGCTGTTCTCTCACGTGCCACTTGTCAAGGAACTCTGCCTCATTGCCCTTGTCTGAGCTGCACTTAGGGAAACCATCTGCTTCGCAGGCCTTCCAGGAACCCTTAGCCGAGGACACCATACGTATAGGAGAAAGTCGGCTTGCGTTCCCGCTGCCACGGAAGTACAGTGCTTCCTCTTACACAGCAGGCCATTGGTAGAGGCTAAGGCCCGATAGAGCCTACCTAGAGGGTTCCTTGGATGAGGGAGTTGGCTACATGCAGAGCACCCTGTGAAGAAAAGGGGATTCAGGCCAGGAGCGAGTGCGTAGCTAGTGTCCCTGGGCACTTACTAGAAATGCCAAGGGAGTGGACTACGTGTTCACTGGAAGTGGGGGCTGGAGGGCAGAAGCCTTGAATTCCCATTTTGAAAGCTCCATTCATGCTGCCCTGGAGCTACCTGAATAACACCGTTTCTGACGGGCCTCTAGGCGCGGGAGGCAGGGCTCGGGGAAGAGAAGGAAATTTTCTCTCAATTCTCAGGGGGCTTCCGGAGCCGTGCTGGGAGCTCCTCCTGTCAGGCTGTAGGACTACAGGGAACGTCCACGGGAGGGCATGCCTCGAGAAAGGCTTTGAGTCGCCCTGCAGGAACGGAGCATACAGCAAGCTCTTGGAGGTCTTCGAAACTGTAGTGCTTTATTTGAACGGTGCTGCCCTTCTCAGGACACCTAGGCGCTTTGGGTGTGCACCCTTTGCCCTGCGAAAAGCCCCTGACCGTGTGAGCATGCTGTGCCACACCCAGGCCCCTAGGCACTTCAGAGAGGGGACTACTGTGTATGGCGAGGGAAGGACTACACCCAGCGCTTTTAAAGGGGTCGGCTACGATTCCTCGGCACTCCAACAGCATCAGGAAGGCCTTTCTAGCCGGTCCACCGTGCCCTGGAAGTTTTCGCCTTTGACCTTCTCTCAGCTGCCCTGAGGAAAGACTCTGCTTAGAACTCCTTCTGGCACCTCGGTTGGAAAGTCGCTCTGCTCACGGAGAAAGTCAGCTTGCATTGCAGCGGCAGCTAAAGCAGAGTTCTTCAGGCAACACATCGGTCTTTGGGAAGAGGCAGACGCTTACATGCCTAAAGGGAGCCTGCCTTGGTTGAGGCCGTTTGCTCCACTCAGAACACCCTGCGTAAACACGCTGATCCTGGGAAGGGCCCGTTGTGTACCTTGTGTGGTTTGAGCCTTGTTGAAGCCCCAGGTGACGTTTACCGCCTGTCGGGCTTGAAGTGCGGGCCTGAAGGCACAGTTGGAAAGTTCCCTCCGTAGGGCCTTGAACTACACGGAGAGACACCCTCTCTGACGGGCCTCTCTTCCCGGTAGGCATGGCTCTGGGAAGAAAATGAGTGCTCTCTCGTGAAACACGGTGTGTCCAGGGACTAGGTGGTAGCTCATGCCGCTCTGCTGTAGACCTACCTGGAGACCGAACGTCAGCCCCTGCCTCGAGGAAAGTCGCTTTATTGCCCTGCTGAAGTGGAGGCATGCAGCACTTTCCAAGAGGCCTTCGTCGCGGTTCTGCTTTCTCTTCTTGCTAGTGCGCCGTTCTAGTGCGCAGGACACCCAGGGCCCTCGCGTTTGCACCCGATGCCCTGCAAGACCACTGAGTACCGGGAGGCTCCCCAGGCCTGCTCAGCGGCATCCAGGCCGGCAGCCCTTCCCAGTAACTCTGTGTATACCGAGTGTAGGGCAACGCACTGCACACCACCTTGGGGAGAGCTAGATTTCCTCGGCACGGCAGCAGCTCCAGGGAAACTGTTCTCTCACGTGCCACTTGTCAAGGAACTCTGCCTCATTGCCCTTGTCTGAGCTGCACTTAGGGAAACCATCTGCTTCGCAGGCCTTCCAGGAACCCTTAGCCGAGGACACCATACGTACAGGAGAAAGTCGGCTTGCGTTCCCGCTGCCACGGAGGTACAGTGCTTCCTCTTACACAGCAGGCCATTGGTAGAGGCTAAGGCCCGATAGAGCCTACCTAGAGGGTTCCTTGGATGAGGGAGTTGGCTACATGCAGAGCACCCTGTGAAGAAAAGGGGATTCAGGCCAGGAGCGAGTGCGTAGCTAGTGTCCCTGGGCACTTACTAGAAATGCCAAGGGAGTGGACTACGTGTTCACTGGAAGTGGGGGCTGGAGGGCAGAAGCCTTGAATTCCCATTTTGAAAGCTCCATTCATGCTGCCCTGGAGCTACCTGAATAACACCGTTTCTGACGGGCCTCTAGGCGCGGGAGGCAGGGCTCGGGGAAGAGAAGGAAATTTTCTCTCAATTCTCAGGGGGCTTCCGGAGCCGTGCTGGGAGCTCCTCCTGTCAGGCTGTAGGACTACAGGGAACGTCCACGGGAGGGCATGCCTCGAGAAAGGCTTTGAGTCGCCCTGCAGGAACGGAGCATACAGCAAGCTCTTGGAGGTCTTCGAAACTGTAGTGCTTTATTTGAACGGTGCTGCCCTTCTCAGGACACCTAGGCGCTTTGGGTGTGCACCCTTTGCCCTGCGAAAAGCCCCTGACCGTGTGAGCATGCTGTGCCACACCCAGGCCCCTAGGCACTTCAGAGAGGGGACTACTGTGTATGGCGAGGGAAGGACTACACCCAGCGCTTTTAAAGGGGACGGCTACGATTCCTCGGCACTCCAACAGCATCAGGAAGGCCTTTCTAGCCGGTCCACCGTGCCCTGGAAGTTTTCGCCTTTGACCTTCTCTCAGCTGCCCTGAGGAAAGACTCTGCTTAGAACTCCTTCTGGCACCTCGGTTGGAAAGTCGCTCTGCTCACGGAGAAAGTCAGCTTGCATTGCAGCGGCAGCTAAAGCAGAGTTCTTCAGGCAACACATCGGTCTTTGGGAAGAGGCAGACGCTTACATGCATAAAGGGAGCCTGCCTTGGTTGAGGCCGCTTGCTCCGCTCAGAACACCCTGCGTAAACACGCTGATCCTGGGAAGGGCCCGTTGTGTACCTTGTGTGGTTTGAGCCTTGTTGAAGCCCCAGGTGACGTTTACTGCCTGTCGGGCTTGAAGTGCGGGCCTGAAGGCACAGTTGGAAAGTTCCCTCCGTAGGGCCTTGAATTACACGGAGAGACACCCTCTCTGACGGGTCTCTCGTCACGGTAGGCATGGCTCAAGGAAGAAAATGAGTGCTCTCTCGTAAAACACGGTGCGTCCAGGGCCTGGTTGGGAGCTCATGCCGCTCTGCTCTAGACCTACCTGGAGACCGAACGTCAGGCCCTGCCTAGAGCAAAGTCGCTTTATTGCCCGGCTGAAGCGGAGGCATGCAGCACTTTCCAAGAGGCCTTGGTTGCGGTTCTGCTTTCTCTTCTTGCTAGTGCGCCGTTCTAGTGCGCAGGACACCCAGGGCCCTCGCGTTTGCACCCGATGCCCTGCAAGACCACTGAGTACCGGGAGGCTCCCCAGGCCTGCTCAGCGGCATCCAGGCCAGCAGCCCTTCCCAGTCACTCTGTGTATACCGAGTGTAGGGCAACGCACTGCACACCACCTTGGGGAGAGCTAGATTTCCTCGGCACGGCAGCAGCTCCAGGGAGGCTGTTCTCTCACGTGCCACTTGTCAAGGAACTCTGCCTCATTGCCCTTGTCTGAGCTGCACTTAGGGAAACCATCTGCTTCGCAGGCCTTCCAGGAACCCTTAGCCGAGGACACCATACGTATAGGAGAAAGTCGGCTTGCGTTCCCGCTGCCACGGAAGTACAGTGCTTCCTCTTACACAGCAGGCCATTGGTAGAGGCTAAGGCCCGATAGAGCCTACCTAGAGGGTTCCTTGGATGAGGGAGTTGGCTACATGCAGAGCACCCTGTGAAGAAAAGGGGATTCAGGCCAGGAGCGAGTGCGTAGCTAGTGTCCCTGGGCACTTACTAGAAATGCCAAGGGAGTGGACTACGTGTTCACTGGAAGTGGGGGCTGGAGGGCAGAAGCCTTGAATTCCCATTTTGAAAGCTCCATTCATGCTGCCCTGGAGCTACCTGAATAACACCGTTTCTGACGGGCCTCTAGGCGCGGGAGGCAGGGCTCGGGGAAGAGAAGGAAATTTTCTCTCAATTCTCAGGGGGCTTCCGGAGCCGTGCTGGGAGCTCCTCCTGTCAGGCTGTAGGACTACAGGGAACGTCCACGGGAGGGCATGCCTCGAGAAAGGCTTTGAGTCGCCCTGCAGGAACGGAGCATACAGCAAGCTCTTGGAGGTCTTCGAAACTGTAGTGCTTTATTTGAACGGTGCTGCCCTTCTCAGGACACCTAGGCGCTTTGGGTGTGCACCCTTTGCCCTGCGAAAAGCCCCTGACCGTGTGAGCATGCTGTGCCACACCCAGGCCCCTAGGCACTTCAGAGAGGGGACTACTGTGTATGGCGAGGGAAGGACTACACCCAGCGCTTTTAAAGGGGTCGGCTACGATTCCTCGGCACTCCAACAGCATCAGGAAGGCCTTTCTAGCCGGTCCACCGTGCCCTGGAAGTTTTCGCCTTTGACCTTCTCTCAGCTGCCCTGAGGAAAGACTCTGCTTAGAACTCCTTCTGGCACCTCGGTTGGAAAGTCGCTCTGCTCACGGAGAAAGTCAGCTTGCATTGCAGCGGCAGCTAAAGCAGAGTTCTTCAGGCAACACATCGGTCTTTGGGAAGAGGCAGACGCTTACATGCCTAAAGGGAGCCTGCCTTGGTTGAGGCCGTTTGCTCCACTCAGAACACCCTGCGTAAACACGCTGATCCTGGGAAGGGCCCGTTGTGTACCTTGTGTGGTTTGAGCCTTGTTGAAGCCCCAGGTGACGTTTACCGCCTGTCGGGCTTGAAGTGCGGGCCTGAAGGCACAGTTGGAAAGTTCCCTCCGTAGGGCCTTGAACTACACGGAGAGACACCCTCTCTGACGGGCCTCTCTTCCCGGTAGGCATGGCTCTGGGAAGAAAATGAGTGCTCTCTCGTGAAACACGGTGTGTCCAGGGACTAGGTGGTAGCTCATGCCGCTCTGCTGTAGACCTACCTGGAGACCGAACGTCAGCCCCTGCCTCGAGGAAAGTCGCTTTATTGCCCTGCTGAAGTGGAGGCATGCAGCACTTTCCAAGAGGCCTTCGTCGCGGTTCTGCTTTCTCTTCTTGCTAGTGCGCCGTTCTAGTGCGCAGGACACCCAGGGCCCTCGCGTTTGCACCCGATGCCCTGCAAGACCACTGAGTACCGGGAGGCTCCCCAGGCCTGCTCAGCGGCATCCAGGCCGGCAGCCCTTCCCAGTAACTCTGTGTATACCGAGTGTAGGGCAACGCACTGCACACCACCTTGGGGAGAGCTAGATTTCCTCGGCACGGCAGCAGCTCCAGGGAAACTGTTCTCTCACGTGCCACTTGTCAAGGAACTCTGCCTCATTGCCCTTGTCTGAGCTGCACTTAGGGAAACCATCTGCTTCGCAGGCCTTCCAGGAACCCTTAGCCGAGGACACCATACGTACAGGAGAAAGTCGGCTTGCGTTCCCGCTGCCACGGAGGTACAGTGCTTCCTCTTACACAGCAGGCCATTGGTAGAGGCTAAGGCCCGATAGAGCCTACCTAGAGGGTTCCTTGGATGAGGGAGTTGGCTACATGCAGAGCACCCTGTGAAGAAAAGGGGATTCAGGCCAGGAGCGAGTGCGTAGCTAGTGTCCCTGGGCACTTACTAGAAATCCCAAGGGAGTGGACTACGTGTTCACTGGAAGTGGGGGCTGGAGGGCAGAAGCCTTGAATTCCCATTTTGAAAGCTCCATTCATGCTGCCCTGGAGCTACCTGAATAACACCGTTTCTGACGGGCCTCTAGGCGCGGGAGGCAGGGCTCGGGGAAGAGAAGGAAATTTTCTCTCAATTCTCAGGGGGCTTCCGGAGCCGTGCTGGGAGCTCCTCCTGTCAGGCTGTAGGACTACAGGGAACGTCCACGGGAGGGCATGCCTCGAGAGAGGCTTTGAGTCGCCCTGCAGGAACGGAGCATACAGCAAGCTCTTGGAGGTCTTCGAAACTGTAGTGCTTTATTTGAACGGTGCTGCCCTTCTCAGGACACCTAGGCGCTTTGGGTGTGCACCCTTTGCCCTGCGAAAAGCCCCTGACCGTGTGAGCATGCTGTGCCACACCCAGGCCCCTAGGCACTTCAGAGAGGGGACTACTGTGTATGGCGAGGGAAGGACTACACCCAGCGCTTTTAAAGGGGACGGCTACGATTCCTCGGCACTCCAACAGCATCAGGAAGGCCTTTCTAGCCGGTCCACCGTGCCCTGGAAGTTTTCGCCTTTGACCTTCTCTCAGCTGCCCTGAGGAAAGACTCTGCTTAGAACTCCTTCTGGCACCTCGGTTGGAAAGTCGCTCTGCTCACGGAGAAAGTCAGCTTGCATTGCAGCGGCAGCTAAAGCAGAGTTCTTCAGGCAACACATCGGTCTTTGGGAAGAGGCAGAAGCTTACATGCCTAAAGGGAGCCTGCCTTGGTTGAGGCCGCTTGCTCCACTCAGAACACCCTGCGTAAACACGCTGATCCTGGGAAGGGCCCGTTGTGTACCTTGTGTGGTTTGAGCCTTGTTGAAGCCCCAGGTGACGTTTACCGCCTGTCGGGCTTGAAGTGCGGGCCTGAAGGCACAGTTGGAAAGTTCCCTCCGTAGGGCCTTGAATTACACGGAGAGACACCCTCTCTGACGGGCCTCTCGTCACGGTAGGCATGGCTCAGGGAAGAAAATGAGTGCTCTCTCGTAAAACACGGTGCGTCCAGGGCCTGGTTGGGAGCTCATGCCGCTCTGCTGTAGACCTACCTGGAGACCGAACGTCAGCCCCTGCCTCGAGGAAAGTCGCTTTATTGCCCGGCTGAAGTGGAGGCATGCAGCACTTTCCAAGAGGCCTTCGTCGCGGTTCTGCTTTCTCTTCTTGCTAGTGCGCCGTTCTAGTGCGCAGGACACCCATGGCCCTCGCGTTTGCACCCGATGCCCTGCAAGACCACTGAGTACCGGGAGGCTCCCCTGGCCTGCTCAGCGGCATCCAGGCCGGCAGCCCTTCCCAGTCACTCTGTGTATACCGAGTGTAGGGCAACGCACTGCACACCTCCTTGTGGAGAGCTAGATTTCCTCGGCACGGCAGCAGCTCCAGGGAGGCTGTTCTCTCACGTGCCACTTGTCAAGGAACTCTGCCTCATTGCCCTTGTCTGAGCTGCACTTAGGGAAACCATCTGCTTCGCAGGCCTTCCAGGAACCCTTAGCCGAGGGCACCATTCCTGCAGGAGAAAGTCGGCTTGCGTTCCCGCTGCCACGGAAGTACAGTGCTTCCTCTTACACAGCAGGCCATTGGTAGAGGCTAAGGCCCGATAGAGCCTACCTAGAGGGTTCCTTGGATGAGGGAGTTGGCTACATGCAGAGCACCCTGTGAAGAAAAGGGGATTCAGGCCAGGAGCGGGTGCGTAGCTAGTGTCCCTGGGCACTTACTAGAAATGCCAAGGGAGTGGACTACGTGTTCACTGGAAGTGGGGGCTGGAGGGCAGAAGCCTTGAATTCCCATTTTGAAAGCTCCATTCATGCTGCCCTGGAGCTACCTGAATAACACCGTTTCTGACGGGCCTCTAGGCGCGGGAGGCAGGGCTCGGGGAAGAGAAGGAAATTTTCTCTCAATTCTCAGGGGGCTTCCGGAGCCGTGCTGGGAGCTCCTCCTGTCAGGCTGTAGGACTACAGGGAACGTCCACGGGAGGGCATGCCTCGAGAAAGGCTTTGAGTCGCCCTGCAGGAACGGAGCATTCAGCAAGCTCTTGGAGGTCTTCGAAACTGTAGTGCTTTATTTGAACGGTGCTGCCCTTCTCAGGACACCTAGGCGCTTTGGGTGTGCACCCTTTGCCCTGCGAAAAGCCCCTGACCGTGTGAGCATGCTGTGCCACACCCAGGCCCCTAGGCACTTCAGAGAGGGGACTACTGTGTATGGCGAGGGAAGGACTACACCCAGCGCTTTTAAACGGGACGGCTACGATTCCTCGGCACTCCAACAGCATCAGGAAGGCGTTTCTAGCCGGTCCACCGTGCCCTGGAAGTTTTCGCCTTTGACCTTCTCTCAGCTGCCCTGAGGAAAGACTCTGCTTAGAACTCCTTCTGGCACCTCGGTTGGAAAGTCGCTCTGCTCACGGAGAAAGTCAGCTTGCATTGCAGCGGCAGCTAAAGCAGAGTTCTTCAGGCAACACATCGGTCTTTGGGAAGAGGCAGACGCTTACATGCCTAAAGGGAGCCTGCCTTGGTTGAGGCCGCTTGCTCCACTCAGAACACCCTGCGTAAACACGCTGATCCTGGGAAGGGCCCGTTGTGTACCTTGTGTGGTTTGAGCCTTGTTGAAGCCCCAGGTGACGTTTACCGCCTGTCGGGCTTCAAGTGCGGGCCTGAAGGCACAGTTGGAAAGTTCCCTCCGTAGGGCCTTGAATTACACGGAGAGACACCCTCTCTGACGGGCCTCTCGTCACGGTAGGCATGGCTCAGGGAAGAAAATGAGTGCTCTCTCGTAAAACACGGTGCGTCCAGGGCCTGGTTGGGAGCTCATGCCGCTCTGCTGTAGACCTACCTGGAGACCGAACGTCAGCCCCTGCCTCGAGGAAAGTCGCTTTATTGCCCTGCTGAAGCGGAGGCATGCAGCACTTTCCAAGAGGCCTTGGTTGCGGTTCTGCTTTCTCTTCTTGCTAGTGCGCCGTTCTAGTGCGCAGGACACCCAGGGCCCTCGCGTTTGCACCCGATGCCCTCCAAGACCACTGAGTACCGGGAGGCTCCCCAGGCCTGCTCAGCGGCATCCAGGCCAGCAGCCCTTCCCAGTCACTCTGTGTATACCGAGTGTAGGGCAACGCACTGCACACCACCTTGGGGAGAGCTAGATTTCCTCGGCACGGCAGCAGCTCCAGGGAAACTGTTCTCTCACGTGCCACTTGTCAAGGAACTCTGCCTCATTGCCCTTGTCTGAGCTGCACTTAGGGAAACCATCTGCTTCGCAGGCCTTCCAGGAACCCTTAGCCGAGGACACCATACGTACAGGAGAAAGTCGGCTTGCGTTCCCGCTGCCACGGAAGTACAGTGCTTCCTCTTACACAGCAGGCCATTGGTAGAGGCTAAGGCCCGATAGAGCCTACCTAGAGGGTTCCTTGGATGAGGGAGTTGGCTACATGCAGAGCACCCTGTGAAGAAAAGGGGATTCAGGCCAGGAGCGAGTGCGTAGCTAGTGTCCCTGGGCACTTACTAGAAATGCCAAGGGAGTGGACTACGTGTTCACTGGAAGTGGGGGCTGGAGGGCAGAAGCCTTGAATTCCCATTTTGAAAGCTCCATTCATGCTGCCCTGGAGCTACCTGAATAACACCGTTTCTGACGGGCCTCTAGGCGCGGGTGGCAGGGCTCGGGGAAGAGAAGGAAATTTTCTCTCAATTCTCAGGGGGCTTCCGGAGCCGTGCTGGGAGCTCCTCCTGTCAGGCTGTAGGACTACAGGGAACGTCCACGGGAGGGCATGCCTCGAGAAAGGCTTTGAGTCGCCCTGCAGGAACGGAGCATACAGCAAGCTCTTGGAGGTCTTCGAAACTGTAGTGCTTTATTTGAACGGTGCTGCCCTTCTCAGGACACCTAGGTGCTTTGGGTGTGCACCCTTTGCCCTGCGAAAAGCCCCTGACCGTGTGAGCATGCTGTGCCACACCCAGGCCCCTAGGCACTTCAGAGAGGGGACTACTGTGTATGGCGAGGGAAGGACTACACCCAGCGCTTTTAAACGGGACGGCTACGATTCCTCGGCACTCCAACAGCATCAGGAAGGCGTTTCTAGCCGGTCCACCGTGCCCTGGAAGTTTTCGCCTTTGACCTTCTCTCAGCTGCCCTGAGGAAAGACTCTGCTTAGAACTCCTTCTGGCACCTCGGTTGGAAAGTCGCTCTGCTCACGGAGAAAGTCAGCTTGCATTGCAGCGGCAGCTAAAGCAGAGTTCTTCAGGCAACACATCGGTCTTTGGGAAGAGGCAGACGCTTACATGCCTAAAGGGAGCCTGCCTTGGTTGAGGCCGCTTGCTCCACTCAGAACACCCTGCGTAAACACGCTGATCCTGGGAAGGGCCCGTTGTGTACCTTGTGTGGTTTGAGCCTTGTTGAAGCCCCAGGTGACGTTTACCGCCTGTCGGGCTTCAAGTGCGGGCCTGAAGGCACAGTTGGAAAGTTCCCTCCGTAGGGCCTTGAATTACACGGAGAGACACCCTCTCTGACGGGCCTCTCGTCACGGTAGGCATGGCTCAGGGAAGAAAATGAGTGCTCTCTCGTAAAACACGGTGCGTCCAGGGCCTGGTTGGGAGCTCATGCCGCTCTGCTGTAGACCTACCTGGAGACCGAACGTCAGCCCCTGCCTCGAGGAAAGTCGCTTTATTGCCCTGCTGAAGCGGAGGCATGCAGCACTTTCCAAGAGGCCTTGGTTGCGGTTCTGCTTTCTCTTCTTGCTAGTGCGCCGTTCTAGTGCGCAGGACACCCAGGGCCCTCGCGTTTGCACCCGATGCCCTCCAAGACCACTGAGTACCGGGAGGCTCCCCAGGCCTGCTCAGCGGCATCCAGGCCGGCAGCCCTTCCCAGTCACTCTGTGTATACCGAGTGTAGGGCAACGCACTGCACACCACCTTGGGGAGAGCTAGATTTCCTCGGCACGGCAGCAGCTCCAGGGAAACTGTTCTCTCACGTGCCACTTGTCAAGGAACTCTGCCTCATTGCCCTTGTCTGAGCTGCACTTAGGGAAACCATCTGCTTCGCAGGCCTTCCAGGAACCCTTAGCCGAGGACACCATACGTATAGGAGAAAGTCGGCTTGCGTTCCCGCTGCCACGGAAGTACAGTGCTTCCTCTTACACAGCAGGCCATTGGTAGAGGCTAAGGCCCGATAGAGCCTACCTAGAGGGTTCCTTGGATGAGGGAGTTGGCTACATGCAGAGCACCCTGTGAAGAAAAGGGGATTCAGGCCAGGAGCGAGTGCGTAGCTAGTGTCCCTGGGCACTTACTAGAAATCCCAAGGGAGTGGACTACGTGTTCACTGGAAGTGGGGGCTGGAGGGCAGAAGCCTTGAATTCCCATTTTGAAAGCTCCATTCATGCTGCCCTGGAGCTACCTGAATAACACCGTTTCTGACGGGCCTCTAGGCGCGGGAGGCAGGGCTCGGGGAAGAGAAGGAAATTTTCTCTCAATTCTCAGGGGGCTTCCGGAGCCGTGCTGGGAGCTCCTCCTGTCAGGCTGTAGGACTACAGGGAACGTCCACGGGAGGGCATGCCTCGAGAAAGGCTTTGAGTCGCCCTGCAGGAACGGAGCATTCAGCAAGCTCTTGGAGGTCTTCGAAACTGTAGTGCTTTATTTGAACGGTGCTGCCCTTCTCAGGACACCTAGGCGCTTTGGGTGTGCACCCTTTGCCCTGCGAAAAGCCCCTGACCGTGTGAGCATGCTGTGCCACACCCAGGCCCCTAGGCACTTCAGAGAGGGGACTACTGTGTATGGCGAGGGAAGGACTACACCCAGCGCTTTTAAAGGGGACGGCTACGATTCCTCGGCACTCCAACAGCATCAGGAAGGCCTTTCTAGCCGGTCCACCGTGCCCTGGAAGTTTTCGCCTTTGACCTTCTCTCAGCTGCCCTGAGGAAAGACTCTGCTTAGAACTCCTTCTGGCACCTCGGTTGGAAAGTCGCTCTGCTCACGGAGAAAGTCAGCTTGCATTGCAGCGGCAGCTAAAGCAGAGTTCTTCAGGCAACACATCGGTCTTTGGGAAGAGGCAGACGCTTACATGCCTAAAGGGAGCCTGCCTTGGTTGAGGCTGCTTGCTCCACTCAGAACACCCTGCGTAAACACGCTGATCCTGGGAAGGGCCCGTTGTGTACCTTGTGTGGTTTGAGCCTTGTTGAAGCCCCAGGTGACGTTTACCGCCTGTCGGGCTTCAAGTGCGGGCCTGAAGGCACAGTTGGAAAGTTCCCTCCGTAGGGCCTTGAATTACACGGAGAGACACCCTCTCTGACGGGCCTCTCGTCACGGTAGGCATGGCTCAGGGAAGAAAATGAGTGCTCTCTCGTAAAACACGGTGCGTCCAGGGCCTGGTTGGGAGCTCATGCCGCTCTGCTCTACACCTACCTGGAGACCGAACGTCAGCCCCTGCCTCGAGGAAAGTCGCTTTATTGCCCGGCTGAAGTGGAGGCATGCAGCACTTTCCAAGAGGCCTTCGTCGCGGTTCTGCTTTCTCTTCTTGCTAGTGCGCCGTTCTAGTGCGCAGGACACCCAGGGCCCTCGCGTTTGCACCCGATGCCCTGCAAGACCACTGAGTACCGGGAGGCTCCCCAGGCCTGCTCAGCGGCATCCAGGCCGGCAGCCCTTCCCAGTCACTCTGTGTATACCGAGTGTAGGGCAACGCACTGCACACCACCTTGGGGAGAGCTAGATTTCCTCGGCACGGCAGCAGCTCCAGGGAAACTGTTCTCTCACGTGCCACTTGTCAAGGAACTCTGCCTCATTGCCCTTGTCTGAGCTGCACTTAGGGAAACCATCTGCTTCGCAGGCCTTCCAGGAACCCTTAGCCGAGGACACCATACGTATAGGAGAAAGTCGGCTTGCGTTCCCGCTGCCACGGAAGTACAGTGCTTCCTCTTACACAGCAGGCCATTGGTAGAGGCTAAGGCCCGATAGAGCCTACCTAGAGGGTTCCTTGGATGAGGGAGTTGGCTACATGCAGAGCACCCTGTGAAGAAAAGGGGATTCAGGCCAGGAGCGAGTGCGTAGCTAGTGTCCCTGGGCACTTACTAGAAATGCCAAGGGAGTGGACTACGTGTTCACTGGAAGTGGGGGCTGGAGGGCAGAAGCCTTGAATTCCCATTTTGAAAGCTCCATTCATGCTTCCCTGGAGCTACCTGAATAACACCGTTTCTGACGGGCCTCTAGGCGCGGGAGGCAGGGCTCGGGGAAGAGAAGGAAATTTTCTCTCAATTCTCAGGGGGCTTCCGGAGCCGTGCTGGGAGCTCCTCCTGTCAGGCTGTAGGACTACAGGGAACGTCCACGGGAGGGCATGCCTCGAGAAAGGCTTTGAGTCGCCCTGCAGGAACGGAGCATACAGCAAGCTCTTGGAGGTCTTCGAAACTGTAGTGCTTTATTTGAACGGTGCTGCCCTTCTCAGGACACCTAGGTGCTTTGGGTGTGCACCCTTTGCCCTGCGAAAAGCCCCTGACCGTGTGAGCATGCTGTGCCACACCCAGGCCCCTAGGCACTTCAGAGAGGGGACTACTGTGTATGGCGAGGGAAGGACTACACCCAGCGCTTTTAAAGGGGACGGCTACGATTCCTCGGCACTCCAACAGCATCAGGAAGGCCTTTCTAGCCGGTCCACCGTGCCCTGGAAGTTTTCGCCTTTGACCTTCTCTCAGCTGCCCTGAGGAAAGACTCTGCTTAGAACTCCTTCTGGCACCTCGGTTGGAAAGTCGCTCTGCTCACGGAGAAAGTCAGCTTGCATTGCAGCGGCAGCTAAAGCAGAGTTCTTCAGGCAACACATCGGTCTTTGGGAAGAGGCAGACGCTTACATGCCTAAAGGGAGCCTGCCTTGGTTGAGGCCGTTTGCTCCACTCAGAACACCCTGCGTAAACACGCTGATCCAGGGAAGGGCCCGTTGTGTACCTTGTGTGGTTTGAGCCTTGTTGAAGCCCCAGGTGACGTTTACCGCCTGTCGGGCTTCAAGTGCGGGCCTGAAGGCACAGTTGGAAAGTTCCCTCCGTAGGGCCTTGAACTACACGGAGAGACACCCTCTCTGACGGGCCTCTCGTCCCGGTAGGCATGGCTCTGGGAAGAAAATGAGTGCTCTCTCGTGAAACACGGTGCGTCCAGGGACTGGGTGGTAGCTCATGCCGCTCTGCTGTAGACCTACCTGGAGACCGAACGTCAGCCCCTGCCTAGAGCAAAGTCGCTTTATTGCCCTGCTGAAGCGGAGGCATGCAACACTTTCCAAGAGGCCTTGGTTGCGGTTCTGCTTTCTCTTCTTGCTAGTGCGCCGTTCTAGTGCGCAGGACACCCAGGGCCCTCGCGTTTGCACCCGATGCCCTGCAAGACCACTGAGTACCGGGAGGCTCCCCAGGCCTGCTCAGCGGCATCCAGGCCAGCAGCCCTTCCCAGTCACTCTGTGTATACCGAGTGTAGGGCAACGCACTGCACACCACCTTGGGGAGAGCTAGATTTCCTCGGCACGGCAGCAGCTCCAGGGAGGCTGTTCTCTCACGTGCCACTTGTCAAGGAACTCTGCCTCATTGCCCTTGTCTGAGCTGCACTTAGGGAAACCATCTGCTTCGCAGGCCTTCCAGGAACCCTTAGCCGAGGACACCATATGTATAGGAGAAAGTCGGCTTACGTTCCCGCTGCCACGGAAGTACAGTGCTTCCTCTTACACAGCAGGCCATTGGTAGAGGCTAAGGCCCGATAGAGCCTACCTAGAGGGTTCCTTGGATGAGGGAGTTGGCTACATGCAGAGCACCCTGTGAAGAAAAGGGGATTCAGGCCAGGAGCGAGTGCGTAGCTAGTGTCCCTGGGCACTTACTAGAAATCCCAAGGGAGTGGACTACGTGTTTACTGGAAGTGGGGGCTGGAGGGCAGAAGCCTTGAATTCCCATTTTGAAAGCTCCATTCATGCTGCCCTGGAGCTACCTGAATAACACCGTTTCTGACGGGCCTCTAGGCGCGGGAGGCAGGGCTCGGGGAAGAGAAGGAAATTTTCTCTCAATTCTCAGGGGGCTTCCGGAGCCGTGCTGGGAGCTCCTCCTGTCAGGCTGTAGGACTACAGGGAACGTCCACGGGAGGGCATGCCTCGAGAAATCTTTGAGTCGCCCTGCAGGAACGGAGCATACAGCAAGCTCTTGGAGGTCTTCGAAACTGTAGTGCTTTATTTGAACGGTGCTGCCCTTCTCAGGACACCTAGGCGCTTTGGGTGTGCACCCTTTGCCCTGCGAAAAGCCCCTGACCGTGTGAGCATGCTGTGCCACACCCAGGCCCCTAGGCACTTCAGAGAGGGGACTACTGTGTATGGCGAGGGAAGGACTACACCCAGCGCTTTTAAACGGGACGGCTACGATTCCTCGGCACTCCAACAGCATCAGGAAGGCCTTTCTAGCCGGTCCACCGTGCCCTGGAAGTTTTCGCCTTTGACCTTCTCTCAGCTGCCCTGAGGAAAGACTCTGCTTAGAACTCCTTCTGGCACCTCGGTTGGAAAGTCGCTCTGCTCACGGAGAAAGTCAGCTTGCATTGCGGCGGCAGCTAAAGCAGAGTTCTTCAGGCAACACATCGGTCTTTGGGAAGAGGCAGACGCTTACATGCCTAAAGGGAGCCTGCCTTGGTTGAGGCCGTTTGCTCCACTCAGAACACCCTGCGTAAACACGCTGATCCTGGGAAGGGCCCGTTGTGTACCTTGTGTGGTTTGAGCCTTGTTGAAGCCCCAGGTGACGTTTACCGCCTGTCGGGCTTCAAGTGCGGGCCTGAAGGCACAGTTGGAAAGTTCCCTCCGTAGGGCCTTGAATTACACGGAGAGACACCCTCTCTGACGGGCCTCTCGTCACGGTAGGCATGGCTCAGGGAAGAAAATGAGTGCTCTCTCGTAAAACACGGTGCGTCCAGGGCCTGGTTGGGAGCTCATGCCGCTCTGCTCTAGACCTACCTGGAGACCGAACGTCAGCCCCTGCCTAGAGCAAAGTCGCTTTATTGCCCGGCTGAAGTGGAGGCATGCAGCACTTTCCAAGAGGCCTTCGTCGCGGTTCTGCTTTCTCTTCTTGCTAGTGCGCCGTTCTAGTGCGCAGGACACCCAGGGCCCTCGCGTTTGCACCCGATGCCCTGCAAGACCACTGAGTACCGGGAGGCTCCCCTGGCCTGCTCAGCGGCATCCATGCCGGCAGCCCTTCCCAGTCACTCTGTGTATACCGAGTGTAGGGCAACGCAGTGCACACCTCCTTGTGGAGAGCTAGATTTCCTCGGCACGGCAGCAGCTCCAGGGAGGCTGTTCTCTCACGTGCCACTTGTCAAGGAACTCTGCCTCATTGCCCTTGTCTGAGCTGCACTTAGGGAAACCATCTGCTTCGCAGGCCTTCCAGGAACCCTTAGCCGAGGACACCATACGTACAGGAGAAAGTCGGCTTGCGTTCCCGCTGCCACGGAGGTACAGTGCTTCCTCTTACACAGCAGGCCATTGGTAGAGGCTAAGGCCCGATAGAGCCTACCTAGAGGGTTCCTTGGATGAGGGAGTTGGCTACATGCAGAGCACCCTGTGAAGAAAAGGGGATTCAGGCCAGGAGCGAGTGCGTAGCTAGTGTCCCTGGGCACTTACTAGAAATGCCAAGGGAGTGGACTACGTGTTCACTGGAAGTGGGGGCTGGAGGGCAGAAGCCTTGAATTCCCATTTTGAAAGCTCCATTCATGCTGCCCTGGAGCTACCTGAATAACACCGTTTCTGACGGGCCTCTAGGCGCGGGAGGCAGGGCTCGGGGAAGAGAAGGAAATTTTCTCTCAATTCTCAGGGGGCTTCCGGAGCCGTGCTGGGAGCTCCTCCTGTCAGGCTGTAGGACTACAGGGAACGTCCACGGGAGGGCATGCCTCGAGAAATCTTTGAGTCGCCCTGCAGGAACGGAGCATACAGCAAGCTCTTGGAGGTCTTCGAAACTGTAGTGCTTTATTTGAACGGTGCTGCCCTTCTCAGGACACCTAGGCGCTTTGGGTGTGCACCCTTTGCCCTGCGAAAAGCCCCTGACCGTGTGAGCATGCTGTGCCACACCCAGGCCCCTAGGCACTTCAGAGAGGGGACTACTGTGTATGGCGAGGGAAGGACTACACCCAGCGCTTTTAAACGGGACGGCTACGATTCCTCGGCACTCCAACAGCATCAGGAAGGCCTTTCTAGCCGGTCCACCGTGCCCTGGAAGTTTTCGCCTTTGACCTTCTCTCAGCTGCCCTGAGGAAAGACTCTGCTTAGAACTCCTTCTGGCACCTCGGTTGGAAAGTCGCTCTGCTCACGGAGAAAGTCAGCTTGCATTGCAGCGGCAGCTAAAGCAGAGTTCTTCAGGCAACACATCGGTCTTTGGGAAGAGGCAGACGCTTACATGCCTAAAGGGAGCCTGCCTTGGTTGAGGCCGCTTGCTCCACTCAGAACACCCTGCGTAAACACGCTGATCCAGGGAAGGGCCCGTTGTGTACCTTGTGTGGTTTGAGCCTTGTTGAAGCCCCAGGTGACGTTTACCGCCTGTCGGGCTCCAAGTGCGGGCCTGAAGGCACAGTTGGAAAGTTCCCTCCGTAGGGCCTTGAACTACACGGAGAGACACCCTCTCTGACGGGCCTCTCGTCCCGGTAGGCATGGCTCTGGGAAGAAAATGAGTGCTCTCTCGTGAAACACGGTGCGTCCAGGGACTGGGTGGGAGCTCATGCCGCTCTGCTGTAGACCTACCTGGAGACCGAACGTCAGCCCCTGCCTAGAGCAAAGTCGCTTTATTGCCCTGCTGAAGCGGAGGCATGCAGCACTTTCCAAGAGGCCTTGGTTGCGGTTCTGCTTTCTCTTTTTGCTAGTGCGCCGTTCTAGTGCGCAGGACACCCAGGGCCCTCGCGTTTGCACCCGATGCCCTGCAAGACCACTGAGTACCGGGAGGCTCCCCAGGCCTGCTCAGCGGCATCCAGGCCGGCAGCCCTTCCCAGTCACTCTGTGTATGCCGAGTGTAGGGCAACGCACTGCACACCACCTTGGGGAGAGCTAGATTTCCTCGGCACGGCAGCAGCTCCAGGGAGGCTGTTCTCTCACGTGCCACTTGTCAAGGAACTCTGCCTCATTGCCCTTGTCTGAGCTGCACTTAGGGAAACCATCTGCTTCGCAGGCCTTCCAGGAACCCTTAGCCGAGGACACCATATGTATAGGAGAAAGTCGGCTTGCGTTCCCGCTGCCACGGAAGTACAGTGCTTCCTCTTACACAGCAGGCCATTGGTAGAGGCTAAGGCCCGATAGAGCCTACCTAGAGGGTTCCTTGGATGAGGGAGTTGGCTACATGCAGAGCACCCTGTGAAGAAAAGGGGATTCAGGCCAGGAGCGAGTGCGTAGCTAGTGTCCCTGGGCACTTACTAGAAATCCCAAGGGAGTGGACTACGTGTTTACTGGAAGTGGGGGCTGGAGGGCAGAAGCCTTGAATTCCCATTTTGAAAGCTCCATTCATGCTGCCCTGGAGCTACCTGAATAACACCGTTTCTGACGGGCCTCTAGGCGCGGGAGGCAGGGCTCGGGGAAGAGAAGGAAATTTTCTCTCAATTCTCAGGGGGCTTCCGGAGCCGTGCTGGGAGCTCCTCCTGTCAGGCTGTAGGACTACAGGGAACGTCCACGGGAGGGCATGCCTCGAGAAATCTTTGAGTCGCCCTGCAGGAACGGAGCATACAGCAAGCTCTTGGAGGTCTTCGAAACTGTAGTGCTTTATTTGAACGGTGCTGCCCTTCTCAGGACACCTAGGCGCTTTGGGTGTGCACCCTTTGCCCTGCGAAAAGCCCCTGACCGTGTGAGCATGCTGTGCCACACCCAGGCCCCTAGGCACTTCAGAGAGGGGACTACTGTGTATGGCGAGGGAAGGACTACACCCAGCGCTTTTAAAGGGGACGGCTACGATTCCTCGGCACTCCAACAGCATCAGGAAGGCCTTTCTAGCCGGTCCACCGTGCCCTGGAAGTTTTCGCCTTTGACCTTCTCTCAGCTGCCCTGAGGAAAGACTCTGCTTAGAACTCCTTCTGGCACCTCGGTTGGAAAGTCGCTCTGCTCACGGAGAAAGTCAGCTTGCATTGCAGCGGCAGCTAAAGCAGAGTTCTTCAGGCAACACATCGGTCGTTTTAAGAGGCAGACGCTTACATGCCTAAAGGGAGCCTGCCTTGGTTGAGGCCGTTTGCTCCACTCAGAACACCCTGCGTGAATATGCTGATCCAGGGAAGGGCCCGTTGTGAACCTTGTGTGGTTTGTGCCTTGTTGAAGCCCCAGGTGACGTTTACCGCCTGTCGGGCTTGAAGTGCGGGCCTGAAGGCACAGTTGGAAAGTTCCCTCCGTAGGGCCTTGAATTACACGGAGAGACACCCTCTCTGACGGGCCTCTCATCACGGTAGGCATGGCTCAGGGAAGAAAATGAGTGCTCTCTCGTGAAACACGGTGTGTCCAGGGACTAGGTGGTAGCTCATGCCGCTCTGCTCTAGACCTACCTGGAGACCGAACGTCAGCCCCTGCCTCGAGGAAAGTCGCTTTATTGCCCTGCTGAAGTGGAGGCATGCAGCCCTTTCCAAGAGGCCTTGGTTGCGGTTCTGCTTTCTCTTCTTGCTAGTGCGCCGTTCTAGTGCGCAGGACACCCAGGGCCCTCGCGTTTGCACCCGATGCCCTGCAAGACCACTGAGTACCGGGAGGCTCCCCAGGCCTGCTCAGCGGCATCCAGGCCGGCAGCCCTTCCCAGTCACTCTGTGTATACCGAGTGTAGGGCAACGCACTGCACACCACCATGGGGAGAGCTAGATTTCCTCGGCACGGCAACAGCTCCAGGGAGGCTGTTCTCTCACGTGCCACTTGTCAAGGAACTGGGCCTCATTGCCCTTGTCTGAGCTGCACTTAGGGAAACCATCTGCTTCGCAGGCCTTCCAGGAACCCTTAGCCGAGGACACCATACGTACAGGAGAAAGTCGGCTTGCGTTCCCGCTGCCACGGAGGTACAGTGCTTCCTCTTACACAGCAGGCCATTGGTAGAGGCTAAGGCCCGATAGAGCCTACCTAGAGAGTTCCTTGGATGAGGGAGTTGGCTACATGCAGAGCACCCTGTGAAGAAAAGGGGATTCAGGCCAGGAGCGAGTGCGTAGCTAGTGTCCCTGGGCACTTACTAGAAATGCCAAGGGAGTGGACTACGTGTTTACTGGAAGTGGGGGCTGGAGGGCAGAAGCCTTGAATTCCCATTTTGAAAGCTCCATTCATGCTGCCCTGGAGCTACCTGAATAACACCGTTTCTGTCGGGCCTCTAGGCGCGGGAGGCAGGGCTCGGGGAAGAGAAGGAAATTTTCTCTCAATTCTCAGGGGGCTTCCGGAGCCGTGCTGGGAGCTCCTCCTGTCAGGCTGTAGGACTACAGGGAACGTCCACGGGAGGGCATGCCTCGAGAAAGGCTTTGAGTCGCCCTGCAGGAACGGAGCATACAGCAAGCTCTTGGAGGTCTTCGAAACTGTAGTGCTTTATTTGAACGTTGCTGCCCTTCTCAGGACACCTAGGCGCTTTGGGTGTGCACCCTTTGCCCTGCCAAAAGCCCCTGACCGTGTGAGCATGCTGTGCCACACCCAGGCCCCTAGGCACTTCAGAGAGGGGACTACTGTGTATGGTGAGGGAAGGACTACACCCAGCGCTTTTAAACGGGACGGCTACGATTCCTCGGCACTCCAACAGCATCAGGAAGGCCTTTCTAGCCGGTCCACCGTGCCCTGGAAGTTTTCGCCTTTGACCTTCTCTCAGCTGCCCTGAGGAAAGACTCTGCTGAGAACTCCTTCTGGCACCTCGGTTGGAAAGTCGCTCTGCTCACGGAGAAAGTCAGCTTGCATTGCAGCGGCAGCTAAAGCAGAGTTCTTCAGGCAACACATCGGTCTTTGGGAAGAGGCAGACGCTTACATGCCTAAAGGGAGCCTGCCTTGGTTGAGGCCGCTTGCTCCGCTCAGAACACCCTGCGTAAACACGCTGATCCTGGGAAGGGCCCGTTGTGTACCTTGTGTGGTTTGAGCCTTGTTGAAGCCCCAGGTGACGTTTACCGCCTGTCGGGCTTGAAGTGCGGGCTTGAAGGCACAGTTGGAAAGTTCCCTCCGTAGGGCCTTGAATTACACGGAGAGACACCCTCTCTGACGGGTCTCTCGTCACGGTAGGCATGGGTCTGGGAAGAAAATGAGTGCTCTCTCGTAAAACACGGTGCGTCCAGGGCCTGGTTAGGAGCTCATGCCGCTCTGCTCTAGACCTACCTGGAGACCGAACGTCACCCCTGCCTAGAGCAAAGTCGCTTTATTGCCCGGCTGAAGCGGAGGCATGCAGCACTTTCCAAGAGGCCTTCGTCGCGGTTCTGCTTTCTCTTCTTGCTAGTGCGCCGTTCTAGTGCGCAGTACACCCAGGGCCCTCGCGTTTGCACCCGATGCCCTGCAAGACCACTGAGTACCGGGAGGCTCCCCAGGCCTGCTCAGCGGCATCCAGGCCAGCAGCCCTTCCCAGTCACTCTGTGTATACCGAGTGTAGGGCAACGCACTGCACACCACCTTGGGGAGAGCTAGATTTCCTCGGCACGGCAACAGCTCCAGGGAGGCTGTTCTCTCACGTGCCACTTGTCAAGGAACTCTGCCTCATTGCCCTTGTCTGAGCTGCACTTAGGGAAACCATCTGCTTCGCAGGCCTTCCAGGAACCCTTAGCCGAGGACACCATACGTACAGGAGAAAGTCGGCTTGCGTTCCCGCTGCCACGGAGGTACAGTGCTTCCTCTTACACAGCAGGCCATTGGTAGAGGCTAAGGCCCGATAGAGCCTACCTAGAGGGTTCCTTGGATGAGGGAGTTGGCTACATGCAGAGCACCCTGTGAAGAAAAGGGGATTCAGGCCAGGAGCGAGTGCGTAGCTAGTGTCCCTGTGCACTTACTAGAAATGCCAAGGGAGTGGACTACGTGTTCACTGGAAGTGGGGGCTGGAGGGCAGAAGCCTTGAATTCCCATTTTGAAAGCTCCATTCATGCTGCCCTGGAGCTACCTGAATAACACCGTTTCTGACGGGCCTCTAGGCGCGGGAGGCAGGGCTCGGGGAAGAGAAGGAAATTTTCTCTCAATTTTCAGGGGGCTTCCGGAGCCGTGCTGGGAGCTCCTCCTGTCAGGCTGTAGGACTACAGGGAACGTCCACGGGAGGGCATGCCTCGAGAAAGGCTTTGAGTCGCCCTGCAGGAACGGAGCATACAGCAAGCTCTTGGAGGTCTTCGAAACTGTAGTGCTTTATTTGAACGGTGCTGCCCTTCTCAGGACACCTAGGCGCTTTGGGTGTGCACCCTTTGCCCTGCCAAAAGCCCCTGACCGTGTGAGCATGCTGTGCCACACCCAGGCCCCTAGGCACTTCAGAGAGGGGACTACTGTGTATGGCGAGGGAAGGACTACACCCAGCGCTTTTAAAGGGGACGGCTACGATTCCTCGGCACTCCAACAGCATCAGGAAGGCGTTTCTAGCCGGTCCACCGTGCCCTGGAAGTTTTCGCCATTGACCTTCTCTCGGCTGCCCTGAGGAAAGACTCTGCTTAGAACTCCTTCTGGCACCTCGGTTGGAAAGTCGCTCTGCTCACGGAGAAAGTCAGCTTGCATTGCAGCGGCAGCTAAAGCAGAGTTCTTCAGGCAACACATCGGTCTTTGGGAAGAGGCAGACGCTTACATGCCTAAAGGGAGCCTGCCTTGGTTGAGGCCGCTTGCTCCACTCAGAACACCCTGCGTAAACACGCTGATCCTGGGAAGGGCCCGTTGTGTACCTTGTGTGGTTTGAGCCTTGTTGAAGCCCCAGGTGACGTTTACCGCCTGTCGGGCTTCAAGTGCGGGCCTGAAGGCACAGTTGGAAAGTTCCCTCCGTAGGGCCTTGAACTACACGGAGAGACACCCTCTCTGACGGGCCTCTCGTCCCGGTAGGCATGGCTCTGGGAAGAAAATGAGTGCTCTCTCGTGAAACACGGTGCGTCCAGGGACTGGGTGGGAGCTCATGCCGCTCTGCTGTAGACCTACCTGGAGACCGAACGTCAGCCCCTGCCTCGAGGAAAGTCGCTTTATTGCCCTGCTGAAGCGGAGGCATGCAGCACTTTCCAAGAGGCCTTGGTTGCGGTTCTGCTTTCTCTTCTTGCTAGTGCGCCGTTCTAGTGCGCAGGACACCCAGGGCCCTCGCGTTTGCACCCGATGCCCTGCAAGACCACTGAGTACCGGGAGGCTCCCCAGGCCTGCTCAGCGGCATCCAGGCCAGCAGCCCTTCCCAGTCACTCTGTGTATACCGAGTGTAGGGCAACGCACTGCACACCACCTTGGGGAGAGCTAGATTTCCTCGGCACGGCAGCAGCTCCAGGGAGGCTGTTCTCTCACGTGCCACTTGTCAAGGAACTCTGCCTCATTGCCCTTGTCTGAGCTGCACTTAGGGAAACCATCTGCTTCGCAGGCCTTCCAGGAACCCTTAGCCGAGGACAACATATGTATAGGAGAAAGTCGGCTTGCGTTCCCGCTGCCACGGAAGTACAGTGCTTCCTCTTACACAGCAGGCCATTGGTAGAGGCTAAGGCCCGATAGAGCCTACCTAGAGGGTTCCTTGGATGAGGGAGTTGGCTACATGCAGAGCACCCTGTGAAGAAAAGGGGATTCAGGCCAGGAGCGAGTGCGTAGCTAGTGTCCCTGGGCACTTACTAGAAATGCCAAGGGAGTGGACTACGTGTTCACTGGAAGTGGGGGCTGGAGGGCAGGAGCCTTGAATTCCCATTTTGAAAGCTCCATTCATGCTGCCCTGGAGCTACCTGAATAACACCGTTTCTGTCGGGCCTCTAGGCGCGGGAGGCAGGGCTCGGGGAAGAGAAGGAAATTTTCTCTCAATTCTCAGGGGGCTTCCGGAGCCGTGCTGGGAGCTCCTCCTGTCAGGCTGTAGGACTACAGGGAACGTCCACGGGAGGGCATGCCTCGAGAAATCTTTGAGTCGCCCTGCAGGAACGGAGCATACAGCAAGCTCTTGGAGGTCTTCGAAACTGTAGTGCTTTATTTGAACGGTGCTGCCCTTCTCAGGACACCTAGGCGCTTTGGGTGTGCACCCTTTGCCCTGCGAAAAGCCCCTGACCGTGTGAGCATGCTGTGCCACACCCAGGCCCCTAGGCACTTCAGAGAGGGGACTACTGTGTATGGCGAGGGAAGGACTACACCCAGCGCTTTTAAACGGGACGGCTACGATTCCTCGGCACTCCAACAGCATCAGGAAGGCCTTTCTAGCCGGTCCACCGTGCCCTGGAAGTTTTCGCCTTTGACCTTCTCTCAGCTGCCCTGAGGAAAGACTCTGCTTAGAACTCCTTCTGGCACCTCGGTTGGAAAGTCGCTCTGCTCACGGAGAAAGTCAGCTTGCATTGCAGCGGCAGCTAAAGCAGAGTTCTTCAGGCAACACATCGGTCTTTGGGAAGAGGCAGACGCTTACATGCCTAAAGGGAGCCTGCCTTGGTTGAGGCCGCTTGCTCCACTCAGAACACCCTGCGTAAACACGCTGATCCTGGGAAGGGCCCGTTGTGTACCTTGTGTGGTTTGAGCCTTGTTGAAGCCCCAGGTGACGTTTACCGCCTGTCGGGCTTCAAGTGAGGGCCTGAAGGCACAGTTGGAAAGTTCCCTCCGTAGGGCCTTGAATTACACGGAGAGACACCCTCTCTGACGGGCCTCTCGTCACGGTAGGCATGGCTCAGGGAAGAAAATGAGTGCTCTCTCGTAAAACACGGTGCGTCCAGGGCCTGGTTGGGAGCTCATGCCGCTCTGCTGTAGACCTACCTGGAGACCGAACGTCAGCCCCTGCCTAGAGCAAAGTCGCTTTATTTCCCGGCTGAAGCGGAGGCATGTAGCACTTTCCAAGAGGCCTTCGTCGCGGTTCTGCTTTCTCTTCTTGCTAGTGCGCCGTTCTAGTGCGCAGGACACCCAGGGCCCTCGCGTTTGCACCCGATGCCCTGCAAGACCACTGAATACCGGGAGGCTCCCCTGGCCTGCTCAGCGGCATCCAGGCCGGCAGCCCTTCCCAGTCACTCTGTGTATGCCGAGTGTAGGGCAATGCACTGCACACCTCCTTGTGGAGAGCTAGATTTCCTCGGCACGGCAGCAGCTCCAGGGAGGCTGTTCTCTCACGTGCCACTTGTCAAGGAACTCTGCCTCATTGCCCTTGTCTGAGCTGCACTTAGGGAAACCATCTGCTTCGCAGCCCTTCCAGGAACCCTTAGCCGAGGGCACCATACCTGCAGGAGAAAGTCGGCTTGGGTTCCCGCTGCCACTGAAGTACTGTGCTTCCTCTTACACTGCAAGCCTTTGTTTGAGGCTATGGCCCGATAGAGGCTACCTAGAGGGTTCCTTGGATGAGGGAGTTGGTACATACAGAACACGCTGTGAAGAAAAGTGGATTCAGGCCAGGAGCGAGTGCGTAGCTAGTGTCCCTGTGCACTTACTAGAAATCCCAAGGGAGTGGACTACGTGTTCACTGGAAGTGGGGGCCGGAGGGCAGAAGCCTTGAATTCCCATTTTGAAAGCTCCATTCATGCTGCCCTGGAGCTACCTGAATAACACCGTTTCTGACGGGCCTCTAGGCACGGGAGGCAGGGCTCGGGGAAGAGAAGGAAATTTTCTCTCAATTCTCAGGGGGCTTCCGGAGCCGTGCTGGGAGCTCCTCCTGTCAGGCTGTAGGACTACAGGGAATGTCCACGGGAGGGCATGCCTCGAGAAAGGCTTTGAGTCGCCCTGCAGGAACGGAGCATACAGCAAGCTCTTGGAGGTCTTCGAAACTGTAGTGCTTTATTTGAACGGTGCTGCCCTTCTCAGGACACCTAGGCGCTTTGGGTGTGCACCCTTTGCCCTGCGAAAAGCCCCTGACCGTGTGAGCATGCTGTGCCACACCCAGGCCCCCAGGCCCTTCAGAGAGGGGACTACTGTGTATGGCGAGGGAAGGACTACACCCAGCGCTTTTAAAGGGGACGGCTATGATTCCTCGGCACTCCAACAGCATCAGGAAGGCCTTTCTAGCCGGTCCACCGTGCCCTGGAAGTTTTCGCCATTGACCTTCTCTCGGCTGCCCTGAGGAAAGATTCTGCTTAGAACTCCTTCTGGCACCTCGGTTGGAAAGTCGCTCTGCTCACGGAGAAAGTCAGCTTGCATTGCAGCGGCAGCTAAAGCAGAGTTCTTCAGGCAACACATCGGTCGTTTGGAAGAGGCAGACGCTTACATGCCTAAAGGGAGCCTGCCTTGGTTGAGGCCGTTTGCTCCACTCAGAACACCCTGCGTGAATATGCTGATCCAGGGAAGGGCCCGTTGTGAACCTTGTGTGGTTTGTGCCTTGTTGAAGCCCCAGGTGACGTTTACCGCCTGTCGGGCTTGAAGTGCGGGCCTGAAGGCACAGTTGGAAAGTTCCCTCCGTAGGGCCTTGAATTACACGGAGAGACACCCTCTCTGACGGGTCTCTCGTCACGGTAGGCATGGCTCTGGGAAGAAAATGAGTGCTCTCTCGTGAAACACGGTGTGTCCAGGGACTGGGTGGTAGCTCATGCCGCTCTGCTCTAGACCTACCTGGAGACCGAACGTCAGCCCCTGCCTCGAGGAAAGTCGCTTTATTGCCCTGCTGAAGTGGAGGCATGCAGCACTTTCCAAGAGGCCTTGGTTGCGGTTCTGCTTTCTCTTCTTGCTAGTGCGCCGTTCTAGTGCGCAGGACACCCAGGGCCCTCGCGTTTGCACCCGATGCCCTGCAAGACCACTGAGTACCGGGAGGCTCCCCAGGCCTGCTCAGCGGCATCCAGGCCAGCAGCCCTTCCCAGTCACTCTGTGTATACCGAGTGTAGGGCAACGCACTGCACACCACCTTGGGGAGAGCTAGATTTCCTCGGCACGGCAGCAGCTCCAGGGAGGCTGTTCTCTCACGTGCCACTTGTCAAGGAACTCTGCCTCATTGCCCTTGTCTGAGCTGCACTTAGGGAAACCATCTGCTTCGCAGGCCTTCCAGGAACCCTTAGCCGAGGACACCATATGTATAGGAGAAAGTCGGCTTGCGTTCCCGCTGCCACGGAAGTACAGTGCTTCCTCTTACACAGCAGGCCATTGGTAGAGGCTAAGGCCCGATAGAGCCTACCTAGAGGGTTCCTTGGATGAGGGAGTTGGCTACATGCAGAGCACCCTGTGAAGAAAAGGGGATTCAGGCCAGGAGCGAGTGCGTAGCTAGTGTCCCTGGGCACTTACTAGAAATCCCAAGGGAGTGGACTACGTGTTCACTGGAAGTGGGGGCTGGAGGGCAGGAGCCTTGAATTCCCATTTTGAAAGCTCCATTCATGCTGCCCTGGAGCTACCTGAATAACACCGTTTCTGTCGGGCCTCTAGGCGCGGGAGGCAGGGCTCGGGGAAGAGAAGGAAATTTTCTCTCAATTCTCAGGGGGCTTCCGGAGCCGTGCTGGGAGCTCCTCCTGTCAGGCTGTAGGACTACAGGGAACGTCCACGGGAGGGCATGCCTCGAGAAATCTTTGAGTCGCCCTGCAGGAACGGAGCATACAGCAAGCTCTTGGAGGTCTTCGAAACTGTAGTGCTTTATTTGAACGGTGCTGCCCTTCTCAGGACACCTAGGCGCTTTGGGTGTGCACCCTTTGCCCTGCGAAAAGCCCCTGACCGTGTGAGCATGCTGTGCCACACCCAGGCCCCTAGGCACTTCAGAGAGGGGACTACTGTGTATGGCGAGGGAAGGACTACACCCAGCGCTTTTAAACGGGACGGCTACGATTCCTCGGCACTCCAACAGCATCAGGAAGGCCTTTCTAGCCGGTCCACCGTGCCCTGGAAGTTTTCGCCTTTGACCTTCTCTCAGCTGCCCTGAGGAAAGACTCTGCTTAGAACTCCTTCTGGCACCTCGGTTGGAAAGTCGCTCTGCTCACGGAGAAAGTCAGCTTGCATTGCAGCGGCAGCTAAAGCAGAGTTCTTCAGGCAACACATCGGTCTTTGGGAAGAGGCAGACGCTTACATGCCTAAAGGGAGCCTGCCTTGGTTGAGGCCGCTTGCTCCACTCAGAACACCCTGCGTAAACACGCTGATCCTGGGAAGGGCCCGTTGTGTACCTTGTGTGGTTTGAGCCTTGTTGAAGCCCCAGGTGACGTTTACCGCCTGTCGGGCTTGAAGTGCGGGCCTGAAGGCACAGTTGGAAAGTTCCCTCCGTAGGGCCTTGAATTACACGGAGAGACACCCTCTCTGACGGGCCTCTCGTCACGGTAGGCATGGCTCAGGGAAGAAAATGAGTGCTCTCTCGTAAAACACGGTGCGTCCAGGGCCTGGTTGGGAGCTCATGCCGCTCTGCTGTAGACCTACCTGGAGACCGAACGTCAGCCCCTGCCTAGAGCAAAGTCGCTTTATTTCCCGGCTGAAGCGGAGGCATGTAGCACTTTCCAAGAGGCCTTCGTCGCGGTTCTGCTTTCTCTTCTTGCTAGTGCGCCGTTCTAGTGCGCAGGACACCCAGGGCCCTCGCGTTTGCACCCGATGCCCTGCAAGACCACTGAATACCGGGAGGCTCCCCTGGCCTGCTCAGCGGCATCCAGGCCGGCAGCCCTTCCCAGTCACTCTGTGTATGCCGAGTGTAGGGCAATGCACTGCACACCTCCTTGTGGAGAGCTAGATTTCCTCGGCACGGCAGCAGCTCCAGGGAGGCTGTTCTCTCACGTGCCACTTGTCAAGGAACTCTGCCTCATTGCCCTTGTCTGAGCTGCACTTAGGGAAACCATCTGCTTCGCAGCCCTTCCAGGAACCCTTAGCCGAGGGCACCATACCTGCAGGAGAAAGTCGGCTTGGGTTCCCGCTGCCACTGAAGTACTGTGCTTCCTCTTACACTGCAAGCCTTTGTTTGAGGCTATGGCCCGATAGAGGCTACCTAGAGGGTTCCTTGGATGAGGGAGTTGGTACATACAGAACACGCTGTGAAGAAAAGTGGATTCAGGCCAGGAGCGAGTGCGTAGCTAGTGTCCCTGTGCACTTACTAGAAATCCCAAGGGAGTGGACTACGTGTTCACTGGAAGTGGGGGCCGGAGGGCAGAAGCCTTGAATTCCCATTTTGAAAGCTCCATTCATGCTGCCCTGGAGCTACCTGAATAACACCGTTTCTGACGGGCCTCTAGGCACGGGAGGCAGGGCTCGGGGAAGAGAAGGAAATTTTCTCTCAATTCTCAGGGGGCTTCCGGAGCCGTGCTGGGAGCTCCTCCTGTCAGGCTGTAGGACTACAGGGAATGTCCACGGGAGGGCATGCCTCGAGAAAGGCTTTGAGTCGCCCTGCAGGAACGGAGCATACAGCAAGCTCTTGGAGGTCTTCGAAACTGTAGTGCTTTATTTGAACGGTGCTGCCCTTCTCAGGACACCTAGGCGCTTTGGGTGTGCACCCTTTGCCCTGCGAAAAGCCCCTGACCGTGTGAGCATGCTGTGCCACACCCAGGCCCCCAGGCCCTTCAGAGAGGGGACTACTGTGTATGGCGAGGGAAGGACTACACCCAGCGCTTTTAAAGGGGACGGCTATGATTCCTCGGCACTCCAACAGCATCAGGAAGGCCTTTCTAGCCGGTCCACCGTGCCCTGGAAGTTTTCGCCATTGACCTTCTCTCGGCTGCCCTGAGGAAAGATTCTGCTTAGAACTCCTTCTGGCACCTCGGTTGGAAAGTCGCTCTGCTCACGGAGAAAGTCAGCTTGCATTGCAGCGGCAGCTAAAGCAGAGTTCTTCAGGCAACACATCGGTCGTTTGGAAGAGGCAGACGCTTACATGCCTAAAGGGAGCCTGCCTTGGTTGAGGCCGTTTGCTCCACTCAGAACACCCTGCGTGAATATGCTGATCCAGGGAAGGGCCCGTTGTGAACCTTGTGTGGTTTGTGCCTTGTTGAAGCCCCAGGTGACGTTTACCGCCTGTCGGGCTTGAAGTGCGGGCCTGAAGGCACAGTTGGAAAGTTCCCTCCGTAGGGCCTTGAATTACACGGAGAGACACCCTCTCTGACGGGTCTCTCGTCACGGTAGGCATGGCTCTGGGAAGAAAATGAGTGCTCTCTCGTGAAACACGGTGTGTCCAGGGACTGGGTGGTAGCTCATGCCGCTCTGCTCTAGACCTACCTGGAGACCGAACGTCAGCCCCTGCCTCGAGGAAAGTCGCTTTATTGCCCTGCTGAAGTGGAGGCATGCAGCACTTTCCAAGAGGCCTTGGTTGCGGTTCTGCTTTCTCTTCTTGCTAGTGCACCGTTCTAGTGCGCAGAACACCCAGGGCCCTCGCGTTTGCACCCGATGCCCTGCAAGACCACTGAGTACCGGGAGGCTCCCCAGGCCTGCTCAGCGGCATCCAGGCCAGCAGCCCTTCCCAGTCACTCTGTGTATGCCGAGTGTAGGGCAACGCACTGCACACCACCTTGGAGAGAGCTAGATTTCCTCGGCACGGCAGCAGCTCCAGGGAGGATGTTCTCTCACGTGCCACTTGTCAAGGAACTCTGCCTCATTGCCCTTGTCTGAGCTGCACTTAGGGAAACCATCTGCTTCGCAGGCCTTCCAGGAACCCTTAGCCGAGGACACCATACGTACAGGAGAAAGTCGGCTTGCGTTCCCGCTGCCACGGAGGTACAGTGCTTCCTCTTACACAGCAGGCCATTGGTAGAGGCTAAGGCCCGATAGAGCCTACCTAGAGAGTTCCTTGGATGAGGGAGTTGGCTACATGCAGAGCACCCTGTGAAGAAAAGGGGATTCAGGCCAGGAGCGAGTGCGTAGCTAGTGTCCCTGTGCACTTACTAGAAATCCCAAGGGAGTGGACTACGTGTTCACTGGAAGTGGGGGCTGGAGGGCAGAAGCCTTGAATTCCCATTTTGAAAGCTCCATTCATGCTGCCCTGGAGCTACCTGAATAACACCGTTTCTGACGGGCCTCTAGGCGCGGGAGGCAGGGCTCGGGGAAGAGAAGGAAATTTTCTCTCAATTCTCAGGGGGCTTCCGGAGCCGTGCTGGGAGCTCCTCCTGTCAGGCTGTAGGACTACAGGGAACGTCCACGGGAGGGCATGCCTCGAGAAAGGCTTTGAGTCGCCCTGCAGGAACGGAGCATACAGCAAGCTCTTGGAGGTCTTCGAAACTGTAGTGCTTTATTTGAACGGTGCTGCCCTTCTCAGGACACCTAGGCGCTTTGGGTGTGCACCCTTTGCCCTGCGAAAAGCCCCTGACCGTGTGAGCATGCTGTGCCACACCCAGGCCCCTAGGCACTTCAGAGAGGGGACTACTGTGTATGGCGAGGGAAGGACTACACCCAGCGCTTTTAAAGGGGACGGCTACGATTCCTCGGCACTCCAACAGCATCAGGAAGGCGTTTCTAGCCGGTCCACCGTGCCCTGGAAGTTTTCGCCATTGACCTTCTCTCGGCTGCCCTGAGGAAAGACTCTGCTTAGAACTCCTTCTGGCACCTCGGTTGGAAAGTCGCTCTGCTCACGGAGAAAGTCAGCTTGCATTGCAGCGGCAGCTAAAGCAGAGTTCTTCAGGCAACACATCGGTCTTTGGGAAGAGGCAGACGCTTACATGCCTAAAGGGAGCCTGCCTTGGTTGAGGCCGCTTGCTCCACTCAGAACACCCTGCGTAAACACGCTGATCCTGGGAAGGGCCCGTTGTGTACCTTGTGTGGTTTGAGCCTTGTTGAAGCCCCAGGTGACGTTTACCGCCTGTCGGGCTTCAAGTGCGGGCCTGAAGGCACAGTTGGAAAGTTCCCTCCGTAGGGCCTTGAACTACACGGAGAGACACCCTCTCTGACGGGCCTCTCGTCCCGGTAGGCATGGCTCTGGGAAGAAAATGAGTGCTCTCTCGTGAAACACGGTGCGTCCAGGGACTGGGTGGGAGCTCATGCCGCTCTGCTGTAGACCTACCTGGAGACCGAACGTCAGCCCCTGCCTCGAGGAAAGTCGCTTTATTGCCCTGCTGAAGCGGAGGCATGCAGCACTTTCCAAGAGGCCTTGGTTGCGGTTCTGCTTTCTCTTCTTGCTAGTGCGCCGTTCTAGTGCGCAGGACACCCAGGGCCCTCGCGTTTGCACCCGATGCCCTGCAAGACCACTGAGTACCGGGAGGCTCCCCAGGCCTGCTCAGCGGCATCCAGGCCAGCAGCCCTTCCCAGTCACTCTGTGTATACCGAGTGTAGGGCAACGCACTGCACACCACCTTGGGGAGAGCTAGATTTCCTCGGCACGGCAGCAGCTCCAGGGAGGCTGTTCTCTCACGTGCCACTTGTCAAGGAACTCTGCCTCATTGCCCTTGTCTGAGCTGCACTTAGGGAAACCATCTGCTTCGCAGGCCTTCCAGGAACCCTTAGCCGAGGACAACATATGTATAGGAGAAAGTCGGCTTGCGTTCCCGCTGCCACGGAGGTACAGTGCTTCCTCTTACACAGCAGGCCATTGGTAGAGGCTAAGGCCCGATAGAGCCTACCTAGAGGGTTCCTTGGATGAGGGAGTTGGCTACATGCAGAGCACCCTGTGAAGAAAAGGGGATTCAGGCCAGGAGCGAGTGCGTAGCTAGTGTCCCTGGGCACTTACTAGAAATGCCAAGGGAGTGGACTACGTGTTCACTGGAAGTGGGGGCTGGAGGGCAGGAGCCTTGAATTCCCATTTTGAAAGCTCCATTCATGCTGCCCTGGAGCTACCTGAATAACACCGTTTCTGTCGGGCCTCTAGGCGCGGGAGGCAGGGCTCGGGGAAGAGAAGGAAATTTTCTCTCAATTCTCAGGGGGCTTCCGGAGCCGTGCTGGGAGCTCCTCCTGTCAGGCTGTAGGACTACAGGGAACGTCCACGGGAGGGCATGCCTCGAGAAATCTTTGAGTCGCCCTGCAGGAACGGAGCATACAGCAAGCTCTTGGAGGTCTTCGAAACTGTAGTGCTTTATTTGAACGGTGCTGCCCTTCTCAGGACACCTAGGCGCTTTGGGTGTGCACCCTTTGCCCTGCGAAAAGCCCCTGACCGTGTGAGCATGCTGTGCCACACCCAGGCCCCTAGGCACTTCAGAGAGGGGACTACTGTGTATGGCGAGGGAAGGACTACACCCAGCGCTTTTAAACGGGACGGCTACGATTCCTCGGCACTCCAACAGCATCAGGAAGGCCTTTCTAGCCGGTCCACCGTGCCCTGGAAGTTTTCGCCTTTGACCTTCTCTCAGCTGCCCTGAGGAAAGACTCTGCTTAGAACTCCTTCTGGCACCTCGGTTGGAAAGTCGCTCTGCTCACGGAGAAAGTCAGCTTGCATTGCAGCGGCAGCTAAAGCAGAGTTCTTCAGGCAACACATCGGTCTTTGGGAAGAGGCAGACGCTTACATGCCTAAAGGGAGCCTGCCTTGGTTGAGGCCGCTTGCTCCACTCAGAACACCCTGCGTAAACACGCTGATCCTGGGAAGGGCCCGTTGTGTACCTTGTGTGGTTTGAGCCTTGTTGAAGCCCCAGGTGACGTTTACCGCCTGTCGGGCTTGAAGTGCGGGCCTGAAGGCACAGTTGGAAAGTTCCCTCCGTAGGGCCTTGAATTACACGGAGAGACACCCTCTCTGACGGGCCTCTCGTCACGGTAGGCATGGCTCAGGGAAGAAAATGAGTGCTCTCTCGTAAAACACGGTGCGTCCAGGGCCTGGTTGGGAGCTCATGCCGCTCTGCTGTAGACCTACCTGGAGACCGAACGTCAGCCCCTGCCTAGAGCAAAGTCGCTTTATTTCCCGGCTGAAGCGGAGGCATGTAGCACTTTCCAAGAGGCCTTCGTCGCGGTTCTGCTTTCTCTTCTTGCTAGTGCGCCGTTCTAGTGCGCAGGACACCCAGGGCCCTCGCGTTTGCACCCGATGCCCTGCAAGACCACTGAATACCGGGAGGCTCCCCTGGCCTGCTCAGCGGCATCCAGGCCGGCAGCCCTTCCCAGTCACTCTGTGTATGCCGAGTGTAGGGCAATGCACTGCACACCTCCTTGTGGAGAGCTAGATTTCCTCGGCACGGCAGCAGCTCCAGGGAGGCTGTTCTCTCACGTGCCACTTGTCAAGGAACTCTGCCTCATTGCCCTTGTCTGAGCTGCACTTAGGGAAACCATCTGCTTCGCAGCCCTTCCAGGAACCCTTAGCCGAGGGCACCATTCCTGCAGGAGAAAGTCGGCTTGGGTTCCCGCTGCCACTGAAGTACTGTGCTTCCTCTTACACTGCAAGCCTTTGTTTGAGGCTATGGCCCGATAGAGGCTACCTAGAGGGTTCCTTGGATGAGGGAGTTGGTACATACAGAACACGCTGTGAAGAAAAGTGGATTCAGGCCAGGAGCGAGTGCGTAGCTAGTGTCCCTGTGCACTTACTAGAAATCCCAAGGGAGTGGACTACGTGTTCACTGGAAGTGGGGGCCGGAGGGCAGAAGCCTTGAATTCCCATTTTGAAAGCTCCATTCATGCTGCCCTGGAGCTACCTGAATAACACCGTTTCTGACGGGCCTCTAGGCACGGGAGGCAGGGCTCGGGGAAGAGAAGGAAATTTTCTCTCAATTCTCAGGGGGCTTCCGGAGCCGTGCTGGGAGCTCCTCCTGTCAGGCTGTAGGACTACAGGGAATGTCCACGGGAGGGCATGCCTCGAGAAAGGCTTTGAGTCGCCCTGCAGGAACGGAGCATACAGCAAGCTCTTGGAGGTCTTCGAAACTGTAGTGCTTTATTTGAACGGTGCTGCCCTTCTCAGGACACCTAGGCGCTTTGGGTGTGCACCCTTTGCCCTGCGAAAAGCCCCTGACCGTGTGAGCATGCTGTGCCACACCCAGGCCCCCAGGCCCTTCAGAGAGGGGACTACTGTGTATGGCGAGGGAAGGACTACACCCAGCGCTTTTAAAGGGGACGGCTATGATTCCTCGGCACTCCAACAGCATCAGGAAGGCCTTTCTAGCCGGTCCACCGTGCCCTGGAAGTTTTCGCCATTGACCTTCTCTCGGCTGCCCTGAGGAAAGATTCTGCTTAGAACTCCTTCTGGCACCTCGGTTGGAAAGTCGCTCTGCTCACGGAGAAAGTCAGCTTGCATTGCAGCGGCAGCTAAAGCAGAGTTCTTCAGGCAACACATCGGTCGTTTGGAAGAGGCAGACGCTTACATGCCTAAAGGGAGCCTGCCTTGGTTGAGGCCGTTTGCTCCACTCAGAACACCCTGCGTGAATATGCTGATCCAGGGAAGGGCCCGTTGTGAACCTTGTGTGGTTTGTGCCTTGTTGAAGCCCCAGGTGACGTTTACCGCCTGTCGGGCTTGAAGTGCGGGCCTGAAGGCACAGTTGGAAAGTTCCCTCCGTAGGGCCTTGAATTACACGGAGAGACACCCTCTCTGACGGGTCTCTCGTCACGGTAGGCATGGCTCTGGGAAGAAAATGAGTGCTCTCTCGTGAAACACGGTGTGTCCAGGGACTGGGTGGTAGCTCATGCCGCTCTGCTCTAGACCTACCTGGAGACCGAACGTCAGCCCCTGCCTCGAGGAAAGTCGCTTTATTGCCCTGCTGAAGTGGAGGCATGCAGCACTTTCCAAGAGGCCTTGGTTGCGGTTCTGCTTTCTCTTCTTGCTAGTGCGCCGTTCTAGTGCGCAGGACACCCAGGGCCCTCGCGTTTGCACCCGATGCCCTGCAAGACCACTGAGTACCGGGAGGCTCCCCAGGCCTGCTCAGCGGCATCCAGGCCAGCAGCCCTTCCCAGTCACTCTGTGTATACCGAGTGTAGGGCAACGCACTGCACACCACCTTGGGGAGAGCTAGATTTCCTCGGCACGGCAGCAGCTCCAGGGAGGCTGTTCTCTCACGTGCCACTTGTCAAGGAACTCTGCCTCATTGCCCTTGTCTGAGCTGCACTTAGGGAAACCATCTGCTTCGCAGGCCTTCCAGGAACCCTTAGCCGAGGACACCATATGTATAGGAGAAAGTCGGCTTGCGTTCCCGCTGCCACGGAAGTACAGTGCTTCCTCTTACACAGCAGGCCATTGGTAGAGGCTAAGGCCCGATAGAGCCTACCTAGAGGGTTCCTTGGATGAGGGAGTTGGCTACATGCAGAGCACCCTGTGAAGAAAAGGGGATTCAGGCCAGGAGCGAGTGCGTAGCTAGTGTCCCTGGGCACTTACTAGAAATGCCAAGGGAGTGGACTACGTGTTCACTGGAAGTGGGGGCTGGAGGGCAGGAGCCTTGAATTCCCATTTTGAAAGCTCCATTCATGCTGCCCTGGAGCTACCTGAATAACACCGTTTCTGTCGGGCCTCTAGGCGCGGGAGGCAGGGCTCGGGGAAGAGAAGGAAATTTTCTCTCAATTCTCAGGGGGCTTCCGGAGCCGTGCTGGGAGCTCCTCCTGTCAGGCTGTAGGACTACAGGGAACGTCCACGGGAGGGCATGCCTCGAGAAATCTTTGAGTCGCCCTGCAGGAACGGAGCATACAGCAAGCTCTTGGAGGTCTTCGAAACTGTAGTGCTTTATTTGAACGGTGCTGCCCTTCTCAGGACACCTAGGCGCTTTGGGTGTGCACCCTTTGCCCTGCGAAAAGCCCCTGACCGTGTGAGCATGCTGTGCCACACCCAGGCCCCTAGGCACTTCAGAGAGGGGACTACTGTGTATGGCGAGGGAAGGACTACACCCAGCGCTTTTAAACGGGACGGCTACGATTCCTCGGCACTCCAACAGCATCAGGAAGGCCTTTCTAGCCGGTCCACCGTGCCCTGGAAGTTTTCGCCTTTGACCTTCTCTCAGCTGCCCTGAGGAAAGACTCTGCTTAGAACTCCTTCTGGCACCTCGGTTGGAAAGTCGCTCTGCTCACGGAGAAAGTCAGCTTGCATTGCAGCGGCAGCTAAAGCAGAGTTCTTCAGGCAACACATCGGTCTTTGGGAAGAGGCAGACGCTTACATGCCTAAAGGGAGCCTGCCTTGGTTGAGGCCGCTTGCTCCACTCAGAACACCCTGCGTAAACACGCTGATCCTGGGAAGGGCCCGTTGTGTACCTTGTGTGGTTTGAGCCTTGTTGAAGCCCCAGGTGACGTTTACCGCCTGTCGGGCTTCAAGTGCGGGCCTGAAGGCACAGTTGGAAAGTTCCCTCCGTAGGGCCTTGAATTACACGGAGAGACACCCTCTCTGACGGGCCTCTCGTCACGGTAGGCATGGCTCAGGGAAGAAAATGAGTGCTCTCTCGTAAAACACGGTGCGTCCAGGGCCTGGTTGGGAGCTCATGCCGCTCTGCTGTAGACCTACCTGGAGACCGAACGTCAGCCCCTGCCTAGAGCAAAGTCGCTTTATTTCCCGGCTGAAGCGGAGGCATGTAGCACTTTCCAAGAGGCCTTCGTCGCGGTTCTGCTTTCTCTTCTTGCTAGTGCGCCGTTCTAGTGCGCAGGACACCCAGGGCCCTCGCGTTTGCACCCGATGCCCTGCAAGACCACTGAATACCGGGAGGCTCCCCTGGCCTGCTCAGCGGCATCCAGGCCGGCAGCCCTTCCCAGTCACTCTGTGTATGCCGAGTGTAGGGCAATGCACTGCACACCTCCTTGTGGAGAGCTAGATTTCCTCGGCACGGCAGCAGCTCCAGGGAGGCTGTTCTCTCACGTGCCACTTGTCAAGGAACTCTGCCTCATTGCCCTTGTCTGAGCTGCACTTAGGGAAACCATCTGCTTCGCAGCCCTTCCAGGAACCCTTAGCCGAGGGCACCATACCTGCAGGAGAAAGTCGGCTTGGGTTCCCGCTGCCACTGAAGTACTGTGCTTCCTCTTACACTGCAAGCCTTTGTTTGAGGCTATGGCCCGATAGAGGCTACCTAGAGGGTTCCTTGGATGAGGGAGTTGGTACATACAGAACACGCTGTGAAGAAAAGTGGATTCAGGCCAGGAGCGAGTGCGTAGCTAGTGTCCCTGTGCACTTACTAGAAATCCCAAGGGAGTGGACTACGTGTTCACTGGAAGTGGGGGCCGGAGGGCAGAAGCCTTGAATTCCCATTTTGAAAGCTCCATTCATGCTGCCCTGGAGCTACCTGAATAACACCGTTTCTGACGGGCCTCTAGGCACGGGAGGCAGGGCTCGGGGAAGAGAAGGAAATTTTCTCTCAATTCTCAGGGGGCTTCCGGAGCCGTGCTGGGAGCTCCTCCTGTCAGGCTGTAGGACTACAGGGAATGTCCACGGGAGGGCATGCCTCGAGAAAGGCTTTGAGTCGCCCTGCAGGAACGGAGCATACAGCAAGCTCTTGGAGGTCTTCGAAACTGTAGTGCTTTATTTGAACGGTGCTGCCCTTCTCAGGACACCTAGGCGCTTTGGGTGTGCACCCTTTGCCCTGCGAAAAGCCCCTGACCGTGTGAGCATGCTGTGCCACACCCAGGCCCCCAGGCCCTTCAGAGAGGGGACTACTGTGTATGGCGAGGGAAGGACTACACCCAGCGCTTTTAAAGGGGACGGCTATGATTCCTCGGCACTCCAACAGCATCAGGAAGGCCTTTCTAGCCGGTCCACCGTGCCCTGGAAGTTTTCGCCATTGACCTTCTCTCGGCTGCCCTGAGGAAAGATTCTGCTTAGAACTCCTTCTGGCACCTCGGTTGGAAAGTCGCTCTGCTCACGGAGAAAGTCAGCTTGCATTGCAGCGGCAGCTAAAGCAGAGTTCTTCAGGCAACACATCGGTCGTTTGGAAGAGGCAGACGCTTACATGCCTAAAGGGAGCCTGCCTTGGTTGAGGCCGTTTGCTCCACTCAGAACACCCTGCGTGAATATGCTGATCCAGGGAAGGGCCCGTTGTGAACCTTGTGTGGTTTGTGCCTTGTTGAAGCCCCAGGTGACGTTTACCGCCTGTCGGGCTTGAAGTGCGGGCCTGAAGGCACAGTTGGAAAGTTCCCTCCGTAGGGCCTTGAATTACACGGAGAGACACCCTCTCTGACGGGTCTCTCGTCACGGTAGGCATGGCTCTGGGAAGAAAATGAGTGCTCTCTCGTGAAACACGGTGTGTCCAGGGACTGGGTGGTAGCTCATGCCGCTCTGCTCTAGACCTACCTGGAGACCGAACGTCAGCCCCTGCCTCGAGGAAAGTCGCTTTATTGCCCTGCTGAAGTGGAGGCATGCAGCACTTTCCAAGAGGCCTTGGTTGCGGTTCTGCTTTCTCTTCTTGCTAGTGCACCGTTCTAGTGCGCAGAACACCCAGGGCCCTCGCGTTTGCACCCGATGCCCTGCAAGACCACTGAGTACCGGGAGGCTCCCCAGGCCTGCTCAGCGGCATCCAGGCCAGCAGCCCTTCCCAGTCACTCTGTGTATGCCGAGTGTAGGGCAACGCACTGCACACCACCTTGGAGAGAGCTAGATTTCCTCGGCACGGCAGCAGCTCCAGGGAGGATGTTCTCTCACGTGCCACTTGTCAAGGAACTCTGCCTCATTGCCCTTGTCTGAGCTGCACTTAGGGAAACCATCTGCTTCGCAGGCCTTCCAGGAACCCTTAGCCGAGGACACCATACGTACAGGAGAAAGTCGGCTTGCGTTCCCGCTGCCACGGAGGTACAGTGCTTCCTCTTACACAGCAGGCCATTGGTAGAGGCTAAGGCCCGATAGAGCCTACCTAGAGAGTTCCTTGGATGAGGGAGTTGGCTACATGCAGAGCACCCTGTGAAGAAAAGGGGATTCAGGCCAGGAGCGAGTGCGTAGCTAGTGTCCCTGTGCACTTACTAGAAATCCCAAGGGAGTGGACTACGTGTTCACTGGAAGTGGGGGCTGGAGGGCAGAAGCCTTGAATTCCCATTTTGAAAGCTCCATTCATGCTGCCCTGGAGCTACCTGAATAACACCGTTTCTGACGGGCCTCTAGGCGCGGGAGGCAGGGCTCGGGGAAGAGAAGGAAATTTTCTCTCAATTCTCAGGGGGCTTCCGGAGCCGTGCTGGGAGCTCCTCCTGTCAGGCTGTAGGACTACAGGGAACGTCCACGGGAGGGCATGCCTCGAGAAAGGCTTTGAGTCGCCCTGCAGGAACGGAGCATACAGCAAGCTCTTGGAGGTCTTCGAAACTGTAGTGCTTTATTTGAACGGTGCTGCCCTTCTCAGGACACCTAGGCGCTTTGGGTGTGCACCCTTTGCCCTGCGAAAAGCCCCTGACCGTGTGAGCATGCTGTGCCACACCCAGGCCCCTAGGCACTTCAGAGAGGGGACTACTGTGTATGGCGAGGGAAGGACTACACCCAGCGCTTTTAAAGGGGACGGCTACGATTCCTCGGCACTCCAACAGCATCAGGAAGGCGTTTCTAGCCGGTCCACCGTGCCCTGGAAGTTTTCACCTTTGACCTTCTCTCAGCTGCCCTGAGGAAAGACTCTGCTTAGAACTCCTTCTGGCACCTCGGTTGGAAAGTCGCTCTGCTCACGGAGAAAGTCAGCTTGCATTGCAGCGGCAGCTAAAGCAGAGTTCTTCAGGCAACACATCGGTCTTTGGGAAGAGGCAGACGCTTACATGCATAAAGGGAGCCTGCCTTGGTTGAGGCCGCTTGCTCCACTCAGAACACCCTGCGTAAACACGCTGATCCTGGGAAGGGCCCGTTGTGTACCTTGTGTGGTTTGAGCCTTGTTGAAGCCCCAGGTGACGTTTACCGCCTGTCGGGCTTGAAGTGCGGGCCTGAAGGCACAGTTGGAAAGTTCCCTCCGTAGGGCCTTGAATTACACGGAGAGACACCCTCTCTGACGGGCCGCTCGTCACGGTAGGCATGGCTCAGGGAAGAAAATGAGTGCTCTCTCGTAAAACACGGTGCGTCCAGGGCCTGGTTGGGAGCTCATGCCGCTCTGCTCTAGACCTACCTGGAGACCGAACGTCAGCCCCTGCCTAGAGCAAAGTCGCTTTATTGCCCGGCTGAAGCGGAGGCATGCAGCACTTTCCAAGAGGCCTTCGTCGCGGTTCTGCTTTCTCTTCTTGCTAGTGCGCCGTTCTAGTGCGCAGGACACCCAGGGCCCTCGCGTTTGCACCCGATGCCCTGCAAGACCACTGAATACCGGGAGGCTCCCCAGGCCTGCTCAGCGGCATCCAGGCCGGCAGCCCTTCCCAGTCACTCTGTGTATACCGAGTGTAGGGCAACGCACTGCTCACCACCTTGGGGAGAGCTAGATTTCCTCGGCACGGCAACAGCTCCAGGGAGGCTGTTCTCTCACGTGCCACTTGTCAAGGAACTCTGCCTCATTGCCCTTGTCTGAGCTGCACTTAGGGAAACCATCTGCTTCGCAGGCCTTCCAGGAACCCTTAGCCGAGGACACCATACGTACAGGAGAAAGTCGGCTTGCGTTCCCGTTGCCACGGAGGTACAGTGCTTCCTCTTACACAGCAGGCCATTGGTAGAGGCTAAGGCCCGATAGAGCCTACCTAGAGGGTTCCTTGGATGAGGGAGTTGGCTACATGCAGAGCACCCTGTGAAGAAAAGGGGATTCAGGCCAGGAGCGAGTGCGTAGCTAGTGTCCCTGGGCACTTACTAGAAATGCCAAGGGAGTGGACTACGTGTTTACTGGAAGTGGCGGCTGGAGGGCAGAAGCCTTGAATTCCCATTTTGAAAGCTCCATTCATGCTGCCCTGGAGCTACCTGAATAACATCGTTTCTGACGGGCCTCTAGGCGCGGGAGGCAGGGCTCGGGGAAGAGAAGGAAATTTTCTCTCAATTCTCAGGGGGCTTCCGGAGCCGTGCTGGGAGCTCCTCCTGTCAGGCTGTAGGACTACAGGGAACGTCCACGGGAGGGCATGCCTCGAGAAATCTTTGAGTCGCCCTGCAGGAACGGAGCATACAGCAAGCTCTTGGAGGTCTTCGAAACTGTAGTGCTTTATTTGAACGGTGCTGCCCTTCTCAGGACACCTAGGCGCTTTCGGTGTGCACCCTTTGCCCTGCGAAAAGCCCCTGACCGTGTGAGCATGCTGTGCCACACCCAGGCCCCTAGGCAATTCAGAGAGGGGACTACTGTGTATGGCGAGGGAAGGACTACACCCAGTGCTTTTAAACGGGACGGCTACGATTCCTCGGCACTCCAACAGCATCAGGAAGGCCTTTCTAGCCGGTCCACCGTGCCCTGGAAGTTTTCGCCTTTGACCTTCTCTCAGCTGCCCTGAGGAAAGACTCTGCTTAGAACTCCTTCTGGCACCTCGGTTGGAAAGTCGCTCTGCTCACGGAGAAAGTCAGCTTGCATTGCAGCGGCAGCTAAAGCAGAGTTCTTCAGGCAACACATCGGTCGTTTGGAAGAGGCAGACGCTTACATGCCTAAAGGGAGCCTGCCTTGGTTGAGGCCGTTTGCTCCACTCAGAACACCCTGCGTGAATATGCTGATCCAGGGAAGGGCCCGTTGTGAACCTTGTGTGGTTTGTGCCTTGTTGAAGCCCCAGGTGACGTTTACCGCCTGTCGGGCTTCAAGTGCGGGCCTGAAGGCACAGTTGGAAAGTTCCCTCCGTAGGGCCTTGAATTACACGGAGAGACACCCTCTCTGACGGGCCTCTCATCACGGTAGGCATGGCTCAGGGAAGAAAATGAGTGCTCTCTCGTGAAACACGGTGTGTCCAGGGACTAGGTGGTAGCTCATGCCGCTCTGCTCTAGACCTACCTGGAGACCGAACGTCAGCCCCTGCCTCGAGGAAAGTCGCTTTATTGCCCTGCTGAAGTGGAGGCATGCAGCACTTTCCAAGAGGCCTTGGTTGCGGTTCTGCTTTCTCTTCTTGCTAGTGCGCCGTTCTATTGTGCAGGACACCCAGGGCCCTCGCGTTTGCACCCGATGCCCTGCAAGACCACTGAGTACCGTGAGGCTCCCCAGGCCTGCTCAGCGGCATCCAGGCCGGCAGCCCTTCCCAGTCACTCTGTTTATACCGAGTGTAGGGCAACGCACTGCACACCACCTTGAGGAGAGCTAGATTTCCTCGGCACGGCAGCAGCTCCAGGGAAACTGTTCTCTCACGTGCCACTTGTCAAGGAACTCTGCCTCATTGCCCTTGTCTGAGCTGCACTTAGGGAAACCATCTGCTTCGCAGGCCTTCCAGGAACCCTTAGCCGAGGACACCATACGTACAGGAGAAAGTCGGCTTGCGTTCCCGCTGCCACGGAGGTACAGTGCTTCCTCTTACACAGCAGGCCATTGGTAGAGGCTAAGGCCCGATAGAGCCTACCTAGAGGGTTCCTTGGATGAGGGAGTTGGCTACATGCAGAGCACCCTGTGAAGAAAAGGGGATTCAGGCCAGGAGCGAGTGCGTAGCTAGTGTCCCTGGGCACTTACTAGAAATGCCAAGGGAGTGGACTACGTGTTCACTGGAAGTGGGGGCTGGAGGGCAGAAGCCTTGAATTCCCATTTTGAAAGCTCCATTCATGCTGCCCTGGAGCTACCTGAATAACACCGTTTCTGACGGGCCTCTAGGCGCGGGAGGCAGGGCTCGGGGAAGAGAAGGAAATTTTCTCTCAATTCTCAGGGGGCTTCCGGAGCCGTGCTGGGAGCTCCTCCTGTCAGGCTGTAGGACTACAGGGAACGTCCACGGGAGGGCATGCCTCGAGAAAGGCTTTGAGTCGCCCTGCAGGAACGGAGCATACAGCAAGCTCTTGGAGGTCTTCGAAACTGTAGTGCTTTATTTGAACGGTACTGCCCTTCTCAGGACACCTAGGCGCTTTGGGTGTGCACCCTTTGCCCTGCGAAAAGCCCCTGACCGTGTGAGCATGCTGTGCCACACCCAGGCCCCTAGGCACTTCAGAGAGGGGACTACTGTGTATGGCGAGGGAAGGACTACACCCAGCGCTTTTAAAGGGGACGGCTACGATTCCTCGGCACTCCAACAGCATCAGGAAGGCCTTTCTAGCCGGTCCACCGTGCCCTGGAAGTTTTCGCCTTTGACCTTCTCTCAGCTGCCCTGAGGAAAGACTCTGCTTAGAACTCCTTCTGGCACCTCGGTTGGAAAGTCGCTCTGCTCACGGAGAAAGTCAGCTTGCATTGCAGCGGCAGCTAAAGCAGAGTTCTTCAGGCAACACATCGGTCTTTGGGAAGAGGCAGACGCTTACATGCATAAAGGGAGCCTGCCTTGGTTGAGGCCGCTTGCTCCACTCAGAACACCCTGCGTAAACACGCTGATCCTGGGAAGGGCCCGTTGTGTACCTTGTGTGGCTTGAGCCTTGTTGAAGCCCCAGGTGACGTTTACCGCCTGTCGGGCTTGAAGTGCGGGCCTGAAGGCACAGTTGGAAAGTTCCCTCCGTAGGGCCTTGAATTACACGGAGAGACACCCTCTCTGACGGGTCTCTCGTCACGGTAGGCATGGCTCTGGGAAGAAAATGAGTGCTCTCTCGTGAAACACGGTGTGTCCAGGGACTGGGTGGTAGCTCATGCCGCTCTGCTCTAGACCTACCTGGAGACCGAACGTCAGCCCCTGCCTCGAGGAAAGTCGCTTTATTGCCCTGCTGAAGCGGAGGCATGCAGCACTTTCCAAGAGACCTTGGTTGCGGTTCTGCTTTCTCTTCTTGCTAGTGCACCGTTCTAGTGCGCAGGACACCCAGGGCCCTCGCGTTTGCACCCGATGCCCTGCAAGACCACTGAGTACCGGGAGGCTCCCCAGGCCTGCTCAGCGGCATCCAGGCCAGCAGCCCTTCCCAGTCACTCTGTGTATACCGAGTGTAGGGCAACGCACTGCACACCACCTTGGGGAGAGCTAGATTTCCTCGGCACGGCAGCAGCTCCAGGGAGGCTGTTCTCTCACGTGCCACTTGTCAAGGAACTCTGCCTCATTGCCCTTGTCTGAGCTGCACTTAGGGAAACCATCTGCTTCGCAGGCCTTCCAGGAACCCTTAGCCGAGGACACCATACGTACAGGAGAAAGTCGGCTTGCGTTCCCGCTGCCACGGAGGTACAGTGCTTCCTCTTACACAGCAGGCCATTGGTAGAGGCTAAGGCCCGATAGAGCCTACCTAGAGAGTTCCTTGGATGAGGGAGTTGGCTACATGCAGAGCACCCTGTGAAGAAAAGGGGATTCAGGCCAGGAGCGAGTGCGTAGCTAGTGTCCCTGTGCACTTACTAGAAATCCCAAGGGAGTGGACTACGTGTTCACTGGAAGTGGGGGCTGGAGGGCAGAAGCCTTGAATTCCCATTTTGAAAGCTCCATTCATGCTGCCCTGGAGCTACCTGAATAACACCGTTTCTGACGGGCCTCTAGGCGCGGGAGGCAGGGCTCGGGGAAGAGAAGGAAATTTTCTCTCAATTCTCAGGGGGCTTCCGGAGCCGTGCTGGGAGCTCCTCCTGTCAGGCTGTAGGACTACAGGGAACGTCCACGGGAGGGCATGCCTCGAGAAAGGCTTTGAGTCGCCCTGCAGGAACGGAGCATACAGCAAGCTCTTGGAGGTCTTCGAAACTGTAGTGCTTTATTTGAACGGTGCTGCCCTTCTCAGGACACCTAGGCGCTTTGGGTGTGCACCCTTTGCCCTGCGAAAAGCCCCTGACCGTGTGAGCATGCTGTGCCACACCCAGGCCCCTAGGCACTTCAGAGAGGGGACTACTGTGTATGGCGAGGGAAGGACTACACCCAGCGCTTTTAAAGGGGACGGCTACGATTCCTCGGCACTCCAACAGCATCAGGAAGGCCTTTCTAGCCGGTCCACCGTGCCCTGGAAGTTTTCACCTTTGACCTTCTCTCAGCTGCCCTGAGGAAAGACTCTGCTTAGAACTCCATCTGGCACCTCGGTTGGAAAGTCGCTCTGCTCACGGAGAAAGTCAGCTTGCATTGCAGCGGCAGCTAAAGCAGAGTTCTTCAGGCAACACATCGGTCTTTGGGAAGAGGCAGACGCTTACATGCATAAAGGGAGCCTGCCTTGGTTGAGGCCGCTTGCTCCACTCAGAACACCCTGCGTAAACACGCTGATCCTGGGAAGGGCCCGTTGTGTACCTTGTGTGGTTTGAGCCTTGTTGAAGCCCCAGGTGACGTTTACCGCCTGTCGGGCTTGAAGTGCGGGCCTGAAGGCACAGTTGGAAAGTTCCCTCCGTAGGGCCTTGAATTACACGGAGAGACACCCTCTCTGACGGGCCGCTCGTCACGGTAGGCATGGCTCAGGGAAGAAAATGTGTGCTCTCTCGTAAAACACGGTGCGTCCATGGCCTGGTTGGGAGCTCATGCCGCTCTGCTCTAGACCTACCTGGAGACCGAACGTCAGCCCCTGCCTAGAGCAAAGTCGCTTTATTGCCCGGCTGAAGCGGAGGCATGCAGCACTTTCCAAGAGGCCTTCGTCGCGGTTCTGCTTTCTCTTCTTGCTAGTGCGCCGTTCTAGTGCGCAGGACACCCAGGGCCCTCGCGTTTGCACCCGATGCCCTGCAAGACCACTGAATACCGGGAGGCTCCCCAGGCCTGCTCAGCGGCATCCAGGCCAGCAGCCCTTCCCAGTCACTCTGTGTATACCGAGTGTAGGGCAACGCACTGCACACCACCTTGGGGAGAGCTAGATTTCCTCGGCACGGCAGCAGCTCCAGGGAGGCTGTTCTCTCACGTGCCACTTGTCAAGGAACTCTGCCTCATTGCCCTTGTCTGAGCTGCACTTAGGGAAACCATCTGCTTCGCAGGCCTTCCAGGAACCCTTAGCCGAGGACACCATACGTACAGGAGAAAGTCGGCTTGCGTTCCCGCTGCCACGGAGGTACAGTGCTTCCTCTT